>NW_005871070.1:8399964-8471094 GCF_000147115.1 Myotis lucifugus | reverse complement strand
TTCTAAGTAATGTATATCACTTGGTTTTCTTTAGGAGATATTATACTGATTAAGCCTCTTTAAGCACTTTGATATTGTCAATACTTTGAAGTATTTTTGAAATATTTAAATATATGTAAGTTGATCACATTAAATTTTTGATATTCTCTTATTTTATTAGCGAGTATAATAATTCGAAGAGATACTGACCCTAGATTCAACATTTATAAGATTCTATTTCACTGTGAACAGAAAAGAGTAGTAATGTTACCAATGGCAATGGAATGTTAAAGTTAAAAGTGACTTATTGATAATCTAGTCCAGTGTTTTTATTTTTGTGTTTAAGGTCATTCATATTAAATTATTTGCTGAGGGATCTGGAAAGTTGGATACAGAGCCTGATTTGCAAGCCAGGACTTGTTATTCACAGTCCCATGCTTTTTCTTGATTCATGCTCCTTTAACATGTTTAAACTAAAGTTAAAAATCAGATTTTAAAACATTTAAACATTTATGTTAATTACAATTCAATAGGTTTCCCTGTAAATATGCCTTATATGGTTTAGAATCCAGCTAGATTTACAGTTAGCCTGAAATATCACTAATAATCTGTATTATCCCCCTCGTATTTACTGTTATTACATTTACACCTTTCAGTATTTACCACTTTTCCCCCATAAAGCTTAATTATAGGTATTTTTTGTTTTCCTTCCTTCCTTTCTTCCTTTGTCTGTTATTTCCTGAAATATTTTAGAGACTAATTTCATTATATGAACTATTAATATACAGTGCCTTTCAAATAAAAAATGTGAGTAGCCTCTTACTTTGATCATAAAAAATAACTATTATAGGTAAGAGGTACTTGAAATTCTAGCTGTTTTATTTATTAAAATATTATAGATAAATAATTTTTATTCCAAACTAGTTTTTTAGAGTTTATTTTCTAATTGAGAACATATTCATAGTTGATGTCAAGTGGAATTTGGCAAAGAGGTAAAGAAGAAGAAGGAGTTTATGGTTTCCTGATAGAAGACATAAGAAAAGAAGTGAATAGAGCTTCTAAACTGGTAAGTAAATTATTTTACTCATTTTAGTAAATACTGTAAATATTGTCAATACTAGGGAAGTCTTCTTTATCAGTTTCTCCACTAGAAATTTGTAAGACTTCTATTTCATGTTCCAGTGCTTACTTTATCAAATATGGTGAATTTAGAACATTTGTATTTTTGCAAGTGAAAGGGAACTTAACCGCCCCTGGATAATATATGTGACAATATTGATTTTCACTTCCTTATCTTATTCCAACCAACCCATCAATTCACCCACATTTATCATCAGAATTATGAACACACTAATACTCCGCTGTTCTTCAGACTTCAATACTGAGTCATCCAGACATTCACTTTTCATTCTTATACCTCAGTTGTTGGGTTGAAATGATGGGTTGAGGTAAAATTACACAAGTATGAAGACCAGTAATTTGTGATCTCCACACCTCTGTGGCCCTTCTGTGACTTTGTGTGCTTTTTTCAGTGCCTTCTCCTGTTCTCCAAGATGAGTATTCTAAACTTTTAACTCCTCACTCATTTCATTATAATACTAGAGGCCCGGTGCATGGATTCATGCACCGGTGGGTTCCTTTGGCCTGCACCCTCTCACATTCCGGGACCCCTCAGGGGATGTCAGATTGCCGGTTTCGGCCTGGTCCCCGCAGGCCAGGCCGAGGGACCCCACCAGTGCATGCCTCTAATATGCATATAAGATCTTTGGTTACTCTCTTCCCACCCTCTACCCTCCCCCGCTTCCCACTGAGATGCATCAGTCTGTTCCATGTTTCCATGCCAGTTCTTTCAGTTTCTGGCCCCTGGTGGTCAGTGTGCATCATAGCTACTGGTTGAATGGTTGAACGGTTGCTTAGGCTTTTATATATATAGATGAGAATCTACTCTGTGATAGCTACTTAGATGATGTGCAAGGAAAGGACTGTGGGTTTCCAAGTGGTCTGAGTAGGAATAATGAAGGTGAGAGAATGAGAAGGTTAAATATGAACATGCAGTAATGGCCTACAACCTGCAACAGACAATTAAAATAATGTATGTTTGTCCCCCTTCCTGTCCATGTCCATATCCCAGTTACACCCCTGGGCAAGTCTGGAATTTAAGGAGTATTTCTTAATTATGTGTTTTCATTTGAGATTTGAATGAGACTTTCGTGTATAGGCATTATGTTTATAAGTAAGCAGCTTTATTCAAGACATTTTATAAGGGAAGCATGTAGAGACCTTTATTTTAGTTGAGGCAAAGAAATGGAGGCAACTTTTTTTTTTTAATATATATTTTATTGATTTTTTACAGAGAGGAAGGGAGAGGGATAGAGAGTTAGAAACATCGATGAGAGAGAAACATCGATCAGCTGCCTCCTGCACACTCCCCACTGGGGATGCACCTGCAACCAAGGTACATGCCCTTGACCGGAATCGAACCTGGGACCCTTTAGTCCGCAGGCTGACGCTCTATCCACTGAGCCAAACCAGTTAGGGCGAGGCAACTATTTTTTAGCATGTTGAGGATGCAGAGGCTTGATGGTAAAATAGAGGTTCCAGAGCATAAGGAAAAAGGTTGGGAGAATGGGCATCAGTAGGGTATCTAAGAGTCACATGTGAGTATTAGTATCAAAATTCCTCAACTTCCTGATAGTGAATATGTGGTGAGAGGTGGCCTCTAAAGGTCTCCTTATGGTTTGGAAATACCTGTTTTCTTAAAACATGTGAATTCTCTCTTGAGTATACTGTATTGTGAACCTTTAAGAATATCTTGATCCTGAAGAAGTATTTCCATTTGTGACCTTAAATTAGAATTCTCTATATCATTTTACTGAGAGAGAATCAGGTTGGCAAGGTATCCTATCTAATAAAGAGGGGATATGCTAATTAACTCATGCCATCGCAAAGATGACGGCGCCCATAGCCAATAAGGAGGGAATATGCTAATTGACTGTCCTGCCCTCAGAGATGGCGGCACCCACAGCCAATAAGGAGGGAATATGCTAATTGGCTGCTATGCCCTCAAAGATGGCAGTGCCCACAGCCACAAGATGGCTGGCAGGGGAGGACAGTTGTGGGTGATCAGGCCAGCAGGGGAGGGAAGTTGGGGGGTGACCAGGCCTGCAGGGGAGGGCAGTTGGGGGTGACCGGGCCGACAGGGGAGGGCAGTTGGGGGCGATTGGGTTGGCAGGGGAGCAGTTAGGCGTCGATCAGGCCAGCAGGGCAGCAGTTAGGGGGTGATCAAGCTGGCAGGCAGAAGTGGTTAGGGGAAATCAGGCAGGCAGGCAAGTGGTTGGGAGCCAGCAGTCCCGGATTGTGAGGGATGTCCAAATGCTGGTTTAGGCCTGATCCTATGGCAGTCAGATATCCCCCGAGGGGTCCCAGATTGGAGAGGGTGCAGGCTGGGCTGAGGGACATCTGTCAGAATTGATTCCTTTTGGAAGCTCTGAGGGGGAATCCATTCCTTGCTTCTCTCTGAGCTTTTGATGGCTGCTGACAAGCTTTGCATTTCTTAGTTTGTGGCAGCATAACCTCAGTCTCTGCTTCCATCTTCATATGGTCTTCCCCTCTGTGTGTCTGTGTCTTAAATCTCCCCCTCCAAAGACATCAGTTATTTGACTTAGGAACCCCTCTAAATCCAGAATAATCTCATCTTTAAATCCTTAACTTACTTCTACAAAGACCATATTTCCAAATAAGGTCACATTCATTCAGGTACCAGGAATTAAGACTTGAATATATCTTTTTAGGGGTCACTATTTAACCTATTATGATTATCTAATACTTTTTCATATGGTTAGGATAGAGTGATCCTAGCCATTTCTTTTTACAGATTGGTTTTTAGTATTGTGAAACTATTTTCCTTGGTGAATATTTCCTAATTATGTGTTTTCATTTGAAATTTGAATGAGACTTTCCTGTATAGCTATTATGTTTATAAACCCTTATTTTTTTTTAGCAAATAAGAAGGAAAAGAAACTTTTTTTTCTCATTCATATGTTAGGTTACAGATGTTTACTATATCAGAAATTATTGTAGGAGTGAATCTTTAGTGTCTTTAGGTTGTTTCTGGGTGGGTAGAACAATTTTTCAGGAAATTTCTTTAATATACTATCACCACAGCTATTTGCTATATGATTAAATTAATTTTCAGGCTCCTCAAAAGGAATATTTATTTATACCTCAGTTATAGTATAGTGCTCAATTTTTCTATGTTATGCCCCTATTCTTTTTTGTTTTTTTCTAGAAATGCTGTGTTTGCAAGAAAAGTGGTGCTTCAATTGGATGTGTTGCACCTCGATGTAAACGAAGTTATCATTTCCCATGTGGACTTCAGAGAGAATGTATTTTCCAGTTCACTGGCAATTTTGCGTGAGTTAACTGTTGAACATGAAAGATGATGGTTAAAGAAAAGTCAGTAATGGATATGGATATTCCAATTATATAATTACTTCGTTAAATTTTTTTTCAAAGCTGCACTGAATTTACACAGTGTATATATATATTAAGGACTAAGGGTCTGGGGTTTGATTCTGGTCAAGGTCACTTACCTCAATCCCTATTCTGGAGGCAACCAAACGGTATGTCTCTCCCCCATCCATGTTTCTCGCTCTCCCTTCTACTCTCTCTGAAAATCAGTGGAAAAATATCCTCAGGTGAGGATTAACACCAACCAAAAAAAGTAGAAATAGTATTGCTAACAAAATTGTAGGTCTACTTTCTGCAAAGTAGACATTTATATTTAGGGCTATTCAGTGAAAAGTGGCAAAATGGAACCAATTTTGTTGGGTAAATATTAGAAATTCTGTTAATTCTTACAAATAAGTGTTTGTGAAAGGATCCAGAGGGTGTAGTTCATAAACATCATGAAGTGTTATCTGTACCTATTGAAGAAGAAGTTCACATATGAGAATCTTTAAAAAGTAATTTATCTTAATTAAGGGTTTGTATTTGGATAAATGTAATTGCTGCCAAATGTATCTTATTAATTTTGTAACAGTATGTTATTTTACCTTATATAATTCTAGATTTTTATATCACTCTTTAGATTTATCAGTAATAGTCCAGTTTTCTTTCATGGAGCCATATTTACTTCTAGTGTAAATTGAAGGCATATAAATTTGGAATCCAAAAAATAAATATTGCTCCCTGGATGCTCCTGAAAGTATTGGTTCTTGAATCCAGCTGTAAACATGAAATTTTTATAAATTTTGATATTAGGTATCATGAGTGTTTTATTTCTTTTAGTCCTTGTGTTCTTGACCAATTTAATGATTTTTTTCCTATGTAAAAAAACTGCAGTTTAGATAATACAAATGGAAATAAATTTAGTGGGTTAGGAATAAGTTATTATTTTCATTTTATCTGTTATATGATTAAATATTTAAATGTTAAGTTCCTTTAATTTTGTGCAGTTTTTACTGCAATGATGTGTGTATTCTGTTGCTAACAATCTTATATAGGATTCTCAACATAATATTAGTTGCTGAGATTCTGTGAGGGAAGGCTTACCACCAAAAGGTTCACATTTTGAAAGTTCAGTTAAACATGCTCATAGATTATGAAACTGACTTATAATGCCAAAGTTCCAGTCTGTTCTAGGTTAGTTATGAGAGAGAGAGAAATGAAGTTTCTCTTATAAATGTGAATTGTAATGCTATCCTAATTGTGCTTTGTAATTTATTAGATGTTGGTTTTAAATAATTTAGGTCATTTTGTTGGAACCATCGACCTGTTCAAATAATTACACCTAATAATTATAGAGAATCCTTACCATGCACCATTTGCTTGGAATTTATTGAGCCTATTCCAACTTATAGCATATTACGAAGTCCTTGTTGTAAGAATGCTTGGTTTCATAGAGACTGTTTACAGGTAAGATGTTTTGTAAGCTTTTTCTGATATAAAATTTGTTGCTTACTGCTTAAAATTTAAAATTGGAAAGAATTAACATGTGTGTTTTAGCTCATACTACTTGTAGCTTTTTAAAACATCTTTATTAAAATATCTTCTTGACAAAAATGCCAACTCCATCTTTAATATCAAGGAAATCTGATTGTCCATATGGTACCATAGATCTGTTAATATGTAACATGTTATTCAGTAACCTGCTGTATAAAATTGTTCATAAGCCATATTTTAATGGCTTAAAAAAATGCTTAATGTGCTCCATTTGCAGTATAACTTCTAATATAACTTGCAATATAACTTTCTGCTATGTGGTAGGAATTTGTAAGAGGTAATGAGAGGCAAAGGATATTAGAATAGCAAAAATGGCCCAACCTGCATGGCTCAGTGGTGGAGTGAATTGCGCGTACTCCGCGGGAGCCGTCTTAAACTCGGTTCATATAGATTTGCGGTGGAGTGCGGGAAACGTGTAAACTCGTCAGTGATTCTCTGTCATCATTGGTATTTCTGTCTCTGAAATCAATAAAAAAAATATATATATTTTTTAAAAGTAGCAACAATGTTTTTATGAATTAACCTTTAGAAATTCACCCGACACCGTAGTGTTAGAATAGCAAAAATGGCCCAACCTGCATGGCTCAGTGGTGGAGCGTCTGCCTATGAACCAGGAGGTCGCAGTTCGATTCCAGGTTGGGGCTTGGTCCCTGGTGGGGGGCTTGCGGGAGGCAGCCAGTCAGTGATTCTCTGTCATCATTGGTATTTCTGTCTCTGAAATCAATAAAAAATATATATATATTTTTTAAAAGTAGCAACAATGTTTTTATGAATTAACCTTTAGTAATGGCAATAAGATGTGAATAAAAGTAAACTATTGTTATCTAAAAAAATAAATAGAAACTTTATTGAAGCCTATTTTACATTAGGGTAAATTCACCCTAATGAATTGTACAATTAATATTTTAATACTTTAGATACGACTTTTTAATCTATATTTATCTAATAATTTTATTTGTTTCACAATAAATAAAACATATTTATTGTCAAGTTATTTACATATTTAAGCTTAGAAAACCAAGATATTTGAAATGATTATGTAATTGTAAACTAAGATATTTAAATGTTAGAGGCCTTTCCTATTGTATGTCAAACCTGATGACAAGTTTTCAAGTAAACGAAATAACATGAAATTTGACATTAAACAATTTAATATTATTTTATTCAGAAGGTATTTGAAAGTTAAAAAAATCTCAGTTATTAGTAACATTAAATATGTAGTATTCATGTAGTAAAGTGCCAACTGATAGTTATAGTTCATAGAATGCCAAATAACAGAGGATTTACTTGCTTTTTAAACCTTGGGTTTTATTATTGTTGTTTTTTTTTTAAATATATTTTATTGATTTTTTACAGAGAGGAAGGGAGAGGGATAGAGAGTTAGAAACACCAATGAGAGAGAAACATTGATCAGCTGCCTCCTGCACACTCCCTACTGGGTATGTGCCCGCAACCAAGGTACATGCCCTTGACCGGAATCGAACCTGGGACCCTTGAGTCCGCAGGCTGATGCTTTATCCACTGAGCCAAACCGGTTAGGGCAGGTTTTATTATTGTTTACTAAAATAAAAGGAGGTTACTACTGATTATAGATTATCCACAAATTTTTTTCCCCCTTTTAAGTTAAGAGATATTGCAAATCCTCTTATATATCAACTAGAGGCCTGGTACATGAATTTGTGCACGGGTGGGGTCCCTCAGCCTGGCCGGTGATTGGGGCTGATTGGGGCCTTCTCTCCCAGTCCCAATTGGGGATTATTGGGGCTGATTGGGGCTAGCCAGCTGGGAGGAGGGACCATGGGATGTTGGCCGGCCACGGGTGGTTGACTGTTGGAGTGCACTGACCACCAGGGAGCAGCTCCTGTATTGAGTACCTGCCACCTGGTGGTCAGTGCACGTCATAGCTATCATCCGGTCGTAATGGTTGCTTAGGATTTTATATATATAGACTAGAGGCCCAGTGCACAAAATCATGCGCAGGTAGGGTCCCTAGGCCTAGCCTGCAATCAGGGCCATCTTCTTCCCGTTCGTCAGTCCCCAGTCGCGCCCTGCCACCACTCACCCCAGTTCCCCATGGTTCCCCAATGGCCATCCAGCGATCAGAGCCTGCAGACTGCAGGGAGAGATCAAGAGGTGGTCAATGTACCTCATAGTGACTGTTTGATTAGTCGTTCTGATCATTAAATCTTTACAGTCCCTGGCCTCTTATTGTATAGGACTAGTGGCCCGGTGCTAGAAATTCGTGCACATTTAAAGGGAATTAATTAGAGGAAATATTTTAATATTGCTATTTGCCCTTTCTCTGTAATAGAAGTGTCCAGCCGGCCCCACCCCCATTGGGCAACACCAAGACTCGGCCGGCCTCAGCCCCATCTAGCCCCGCCGGGAGGGAGGGACAACCTCACATCCCGGCGCCGGGGTGGGGGTGTGGCCTCAGGTCCCCTGTCAAGCCCTGCTGGGTGGGGGGCGCAGCCTCAGGTCCCCTGCCCATGCCCGGCACCATGCAGCCCCAGGTACCTGCTGATTGGTGTGATGGCATGATGACCATTTGCATACTAGCCTTTTATTAAGATGATAGTCTTAAAAGTACTAACAGTAGTTAAAGTAGTAAAGGTTAAATGATTACTTTCAATTTTTTGTATGCGCCTTGAACATTTATATTTAGGGCTATTCAGTGAAAAGGCAAAATGGAACCAATTTTGTTGGGTAAATATTAGAAATTCTGTTAATTCTTACAAATAAGTGTTTGTGAAAGGATCCAGAGGGTGTAGTTCATAAACATCATGAAGTGTTATTTATACCTATTGAAGAAGAAGTTCACATTCTATGAGAATCTTTAAAAAGTAATTTATCTTAATTAAGGGTTTGTATTTGGATGAATGTAATTGCTGCCAAATGTATCTTATTACTTTTGTAACAGTATGTTATTTTTCAAGACAAATAAGATTTGCCTCATTTATCTATCTATATATCTATATATATAAAAGTGTAATATGCAAATCAACTGGATGGCGGAATGACCGGTCGGCTATGATGCACACTGACCACCAGGGGGCAGACGCTCAATGCAGGAGCTGCCCCCAGCCTGCAGGTCCTGATTGCCCAATTGAGGCCTGCCAGCCAACCTCTTGTTCCCTACCCCCAGCCGGCAGGCTCCAGTTGCCTGATGAGGAACTGGGAACCGGGGTTGGGTGGTGGCAGACACAGGTGGTGCCAGTGCCCTGATCACTCTGCTGGTCGCCCCACACACAGAGGGCGGCGGGGGGTGGAGGGGGCGGCTGCCGGCAGCTGGGGCAGATCGGCCATGATCACAGGCCAGGCCTGGGGACCCTCCCCTTGCACGGATTTCGTGTGCTGGGCCTCTAGTGTGTTAATAATGAACCAGAGAGAGGTTCTCAAACGACCTAGTATTCACCAGGCTTTTTGTGAACATTCTGAAGATACCAAGTTTCTAATTCTGTCATTAAAACGTAGAAATAAGTCCTAGCTGGTTTGGCTCAGTGGATAGAGTGTCGGCCTGAGGACTAAGGGTCTGGGGTTTGATTCTGGTCAAGGTCACTTACCTCAATCCCTATTCTGGAGGCAACCAAACGATATGTCTCTCCCCCATCCATGTTTCTCGCTCTCCCTTCTACTCTCTCTGAAAATGAATGGAAAAATATCCTCAGGTGAGGATTAACACCAACCAAAAAAAGTAGAAATAGTATTGCTAACAAAATTGTAGGTCTACTTTCTGCAAATATAAAAAGATAGCCACCTTGCCCTGGCTGGTGTTTAGTGGTTAGAGTGTCAGCTGTGCACCAGAGGCTCTCAGGTTTGATTCCGGGTCAAGGGCATGTACCTGGGTTGCAGGTTTGATCCCTGGCCCTAGTTGAGGTTTGTGCTGGAGGCATCCAATCGCTGTGTCTTTCTCACATCGATGTTGCTCTCTCACACGCCAACCCTCCCTTCCACTCTCTAAAAAAAAAGAAAAAGAAAAAAAATCAGTGGAAAAAAATACCCTTGGGTAAGGATTAAACAACAACAAAAATACAGCCACATGGATACCTGTCTATGATATAAGTATTAATAAGCAATTGTTACTTGACTGGAGTTCATTCATATTCTCTATAGGAGTTCCAGTGGCTTTTCCACCCTAGTACTAGAATCTTAACTGAAATAATAAATGGAATCTGCCCTATCTAGATAGCTACAATAATACCTGAATAATTTAAATATCTGAATTCATTAATATAAAAGAGTCAAAGGAAGAACAAACTTAATGCAATAGAATGCAAAATTTTGAAAAAAACCTATGCAAAAATTTCATTGTTTTTACCACTACAAATGCTATATTATACATTGGGATTTTGTGAGGAGAGACTATAGGTTAATATAAAAGAAATTAATGGACCCCAGCTGGTGTTCCTAAGTGGTTGAGCATCGACCCATGCACCAAGAGGTTGTGGGTTCAATTCCCAGTCCCGGGTTGCAGGCTAGATCCCTGGTGGGGGCTATGCAGGAGGCAGCCAAGTCAATCAATGTTTCTGTCTTCTCCCTCTCACTTCCTCTCTGAAAAATAAAAACATATTAAAATTAATGGAAACTTTTGAAACTTTTCACTCTGGCTATGTAGAGAATTGTCACTATTCTTGTGCATTTTGGATTTCTCCTTCATTGTTCTGGTCTTGGTATCTTCCATATGCCCTCTGGTGTTTTTTCCTCCATACTAGATAGACACTTTTTGTATCACATCCTATATTTAGTATGTATTATAATTGCTTGCAGACCCTTTAGGTTTAGATTTCAGAAACTTGTTGCTTTCCTACCACATGGGTGTGTGTGTGCGTGTGTGTGTGTGTGTGTGTTACTTGGTAGTAGTTTGAACCTGGGCTCCTATTTGTTAACTTCTTTCTTCACCATCCGAAAATCATTCCCGAACCCAAGTCTGTCAGGTCTACCTAATAGATATTTTTGTGTATACTTTTTCGTTGCTGTTCTCTCCTTCTATTTTAACTAGACTTTTGTAGGAGCTTACTGAGCTGGTCTTTCTCCTGCATGCCTTATTTCCTATAATTTCTTCACACTATTGGTTTTGATTTACCTGTTTAGCCTCCTTACTTAGTTCACTATGGCCAGCCTGTCATCCTAAGTTTATTAATTAGTTTTCTAATCACATGTGCTTACTTGTTTTGATATATGCTTGATTTGATATATGCTCTTTTTTAGTTTTGTAATGTCTTTTGTCCCATTTTCCTGGCAGACTCCTGTGTCTTCTTCCAAAATTAGCTTTGACAGTTTTGTCAGGCTCTTATATAGACTGAGGTACTTCTTCCTCTCTCTTCCATGTATATACTTACAAAAACTTGTACACTATATTAGAATTGTATACTGTATGCCTATTCATAAGTCATTTTATATTTCTGTTTTTGGTACATAGCATAGTGTTTGGTGTCTATATAGTAGGGATTAAATATTTGTTAATGAAGGAGTGCTATTAGTTTGAGTTATAGTTTTCTGTTTCCCTCTGCATACCCTCTGCCTGCTGCCTTTGTATTTGTAGTAACTGAAGAGTGAGAATAGGTTTTATACTTCTCCCTCTTAGGAAGAAAACTAACAGAGTGAGTTAAAAATAGAACCAAGGATACTTTTTATGTAGCACTTATTTAAATATATTTCCTAGATGAAGTAACTCAAGATTTTTACTATTTTATTCATAGACATGGCCAACACAATATTTGCGAACAGAAATGATATTAGACACCAAAGGTTAAGAGGAATGTATGGGTGAATATATAGTAAAGCTAAGAACAGTCAATTCATTAGCTTAATTTTTTTTTTGGCAATTGGGAAAAAGATCTCCAAATTTTAGCAGTGGGATAACTTAGTTTATCAAAGTTTGAGAACCATTAGTATACAAAATAAGATTTCATTATATATTGAGTGAAAAGTAGCACATGTTCTGTTATAAAGTTCATAACCTAATATATTGTTAAATTATTAAAGATTTTCTATTTTTACTACAGGTTCAAGCAATAAATGCAGGAGTGTTTTTCTTTAGGTGCACAGTATGCAATAATAGTGACATATTTCAGAAAGAGATGTTGAGAATGGGAATTCATATTCCTGAAAAGTGAGTACCACGTTTGACAAAAGATATTTTATAAATAGGATTTAATGACAGTGAAAATAGTCATTTATGTCTGATTATGTAATGATGGAGAAGCAGCCACTTCAGATGGGGAAATGTAAAGCAGCCCCTGCCACCTCCTCTTTCTCCCCAGATTGCTAGTTCTTGAGAGCAGGGACTGTGACTTAAATTCTCATTAGTTGATTTATAGTCTCTGAATAAACACCTCAGTTGTATGTAATGTTAATTGATTTATACACAAGTATAGTAGGCTTCAAAATGGTATGTATAAATTAAGAGAATCAAGATGTGATTTAAAATGTCTAATAAGAATTTTGTTAGTACTTAAAGATGAGGAATCCTGAAATAATGGTACTAAACTTGAAATAAATGGAAGTGAAATGTTAAAAATGTAAGTTAGAAAATTTCTGCTTAATTTTTCAGTTAGCATTTGAAAATTCACTGTGAGACTAAATGTAGGCTAAAATGACACTAAAGGATTTATATCTTGAAGAGAATGATTAATCTTAAAAAACAAATTTTAGCCTCATTCCTGAGTACTATTATGTGAAAAGTTTTTATTTTTGGGTTCATTACCAACCCTTTAATGAAACATTTTAGGTCAAAGTATATTTTATGTCTTGCTTCATTTACAGAGATGCATCTTGGGAATTAGAAGAAAATGCTTATCAAGAGCTTCTGCAGCACTATGAGCATTGTGATGTACGAAGATGTCGTTGCAAGGAAGGGCGAGACTATAATGTGCCTAATAGGTATACCGGGAAGTTCACTTGTGCTTAATTCATGTTCTTATTGAAACCTTCAGCTTAGAAAGCAGAGTTATAGTTAGTGAAATGTATTTGCTCTTAGGATGTTTGAAGTTTTAACTTTATTGTATATTTACATCTGTTTACAGAAAAATTATGCACTCAGCATAATTGCAACTTATTTTCTTGGTGCATTTTTGTGAGGCTCTATTTTCTAGTGCTGCACTGGTCTTATATGGTAGCCACTAGGCACATGTGACTATTGAACACTTGAAGTGTGGCTGTTCCCAATTTAGAGGTGTTGTAAGTGTCAAATACACACTGAAGACATAGTATGTATCTTAGTTAGTAGGGCTGCCATACAAAATACCACAAACAAGATGCCTTAAATAATAGAAATTTGTTTCTACTAACAGTTCTAGAGGCTAGAAGTCCATGATAAAGGTATCCACAGATTTGACTTCTTCTGAAACTTCTCCTTGACTTGCACATGATTCCCTTCTAGTTATATCTTCACATGATTGTCCCTCTTTCTATGTCCAGGCATATTGGATTAGGGTCCACCCATTTGACTTTATTTTATTTTAATTATCTCTTTAATAGCCCTATCTCCAAACACAGTCACATTGTGAGATACTGGGTGTTAGGACTCCAACATATGAATTTTGGGGAGACACAATCCAGCCTATAACAGTTAAGAAAAATAAGTGAAAATATCTTAATTTTATATTGATTACTTATTTAACACTAGAGGCCCGGTGCACAAAAATTTGTGCACTGGGGGTGGGGGGGGGGTCTCTCAGCCCGGCCTGTGTCCTCTCACAGTCTGGGACCTCTTGGGGGATGTTCACCTACTGGCTTAGGCCCGCTCCCCGGGGGATCGGGCCTAAGCTGGCAGTCAGACATCCCTCTGGCAACCCGGGAGCTCTCGGGGGATGTCCACTTGCCAGCGGGGAGCAGGCCTAAGCTGCAGTCGTTCATCCTTAGCGCTGCTGAGGAGGCGGGAGAGGCTCCCGCCACCACCGCTGTGTTGGCAGCCATCAGCTTGGCTGAGAGGAAACTGATAAGAGAGAGAACAAATATGGGCTTGGTAGTGAGTCTGGGTCCTGAGGAGCTGCACAATACCTGAATTGTCTGAGCAAGCATTTTGTAGGAAATAATTCCTCATCTTGGATAAGAAAGATAATATGTTAGGTAAGGTAATACATTTACTGAATGCCTCTTCCATAACAGATACACTGGCATAGTAATTGCCAAATATAAAAAAAAAATTTTTCCCTTCTTTAATCATAGTCTTTCTGATGTTTATATTCTTTGTGTATGTGCATGTTCATATACATGTTGATACTTAGAGAATATTTAATGAAGGAAATTTTAAACATAAATAATGAAATAGAAAAATATTCTTTAAGAATATGTAATGCAGTAACAACGCAGATAATCTATTTTTCTTCCTTTCGGTTGGTTTTGTGTGTGAGGTGGACAGTGAGGCCTGTGGCAGTGTGGGAATTTGACTAAGTTAATATCAAAATGTCAATATTTGCTTCTCTTTATCTCCTCAGCAAATGGGAAATAAAGCGTTGTCAATCTTGTGGTTCTAGTGGAACACATTTAGCCTGTTCCTCACTACGATCGTGGGAACAAAATTGGGAGTGTTTGGACTGTAGAGGTATTACCTACAACTCAGGTAACATTTTGTAATTTTGAATAAAGATGTTCTTACTTAAATGCATATTATTTAAAAGTTTCTACCTATATTTCTGTTATGCTCACACTGGATTTTAAATCTGCAGGGGGTTTCCAAAAAGCCAAAAAACATACATTACCCAACACTAACAATGTTGGAATAAATGATTGCTTGTTGGAAGAATCGTCACCTAAATTACCCAGACAGTCACCTGGAGCCCAACAAAAAGATCTGCTGAGGTGTGTATTTTGAATTGGAGAAAAATATAAAACTCTATTCTGAAAAAATGAATAGGAAGTGGCTGCATACACTTAGAATGCTAGCTGATCTTTACAGTAGTCTGGAAGAATGTTTTTCAAACAGCAGGACCCAACATTTGATCATGAAATCATGCAATCAGCACTTAAAAAAGAAAATGAAACAGGATAGACTAGAATATAAAGTATCATATTGCACTGCAAATAGAAAGAATGTGTGTAAAATAATTTTAGTATTTAATTGTATATGGGCTCATGATGTAGAACACATTTTTATTATAGATAATTTTCAAGATACTTTGAAAACACATATTTGGAAAGTATGCTTAAACTGTTATTTGGTTATAGAGTTAGGAAATTAAATAACATGAATATCATGTTACTTTGTTAAAAAAAAGGAATTATATTTAATATAGAGTTACCTTTTTTATTTTGTAATCATTTGCTTAATACTATAATACTCACTATAAGTATCGGATAAAATGTCATCTGTGTAGGAAGCTTAAGGCATATGGACAAGTATTATTTTATTAATGCCTAACTTTTCATAAGACAGCAAAATGAGTAACTTTGAAAATCATTCTTAACCATTTAAATAAGACTAGAATTACATCTTCAAACTGTGTCAGGTATTTGTCCAACTGAAGTTCAGATTTTTAAGTATATGTATAGCTTAATAAAAGAAAGTTCATAGAGCCTTGTTGTTGCTAATAGGGAAAAAATAGACATAAGTAATATTAGTAGCTAAGCATGAGGAAGTACTCTCTTATTAAAAATAATACCAAGTTAAAATTTAGAAGGACAAGAGAATTTTTGTGAAAATATTTGATAACTAGATTTGCAAATAGAAGCGATACTATTTAAGAAGTGAAGAATTGCTGTTTTAAAATACCACTGTATTAACTGAAAATTTGTTACAAATATTTTTATACTAGAGGCCCGGTGCACAAAATTTGTGCGGGGGAGAGGGGTGTGTGGGGTGTCAGCCCAGCCTGCACTCTCTCCAATATGGGAACCCTCGGGGGATGTTTGACTGGTGGTTTCGGCCTGATCCCTGTGGGCCTGGTTGCCCCTAACTGCCCTCCCCTGTAGGCTTGGTCACCTCCAACTACCCTCCCCTACAGGCCTGGTTGCCGCCAACTGCCCACCCCTACAGGCCTGATCGCCCCCAACTGCCCTCCCCTGCTGGCCTGATCGCCCCCAACTGCCCTCCCCTGCCAGCCTGGTTGCTCCCAACTGCCCACCCCTGCAGGCCTGGTCACCTCCAACTGCCCTCCCCTGCTGGCCATCTTGTGGTGGCCATCTTTGACCACATGGGGGCAGCCATCTTGTGCAAGGGTATGATGGTCAATTTGCATATCACCTCTTTATTATATAGGATTTTTAGTATAAAAAAGATGTTCATGTTAGTTTTAAATAATTTTAATGTGTAGGTTTCTAAAGATGTTATGCCAGGGAAGTTTGAGTCCTTGCACCTGCTCTAATATGCCATCATGTTTAGAAGAACAACATAGTATTTCCAGTCCAGACAGGAGCAAGGAATCAACTTGCAACAAGACAGTTTATTTTTGAAGGATTATCTTCCAAAAGATTTTGATTTCATTCAACCCGGGTTAATGAATATGGTAGGGGGTTGTGTGAAGAAAGAAAAAAACAAAACCTGGCCCACATTGGGCCATTATAATGTCTTAGGATGGGAAAAATTTATACTTAATGTATAAAGATGATAATGACATTGCCCCAAACAGGATCATTTTAAGTACATCAATACCAATTACAGATGGAAAAATTGAGGCAGGGTTGCAAATTCTCTTTATAATATTAGTTCTGTTAACTTTATGGTTAAAAATACATTGTAATTTCTTAAACCTATAGTTCTCTTGTATAGTAAGCAGAGACTATGTTTGCTTTATTTTTTTAAAGGATCTAGTAAATATGAAATAAGATACAGTTTAATAAGTGTGTAGTAGTCATTGGCCAGAAAGGTCAGAGTTTAAGATTCTTACTCTTTCTTATACCTAAATCTACTTAATTGATCAAATTTGAGATAATCATCTATGAACATTCTCATAAATCAGTTATGACATTAGATTATTCTAATTTGGTAGCATATTGGGGAAAGAGAATCAATAATTTTGAACTAAAGTTATTAAATAACTGTTTTGGGTTCCAGTGGCAGCATTGTCTGCTTTTGGGTGAGAGATGGGAAGAACTTTCTTTTAATCTTTTTTTGTTTCTTTTTAACTGTATATTGCCATGTCACTTAAAGCATTTTAGAGTCTTTACCTCTGTGTTTAAATTCATGTTTTATAGGCAAGGCAACAAATTTAGGAGAGACATTTCAACAATAATTATAGAGCTAGGATTTCAAATTACTAAAAAAACAAAAAGATTATATATCAACAAAGCCGATATCTGGAATAGTGCCTTAAATGGATTCAGAAATCAAAAGTTTAATCCTTCATACACAATTGAAGTTGCATATGTTAATGAAAATGATAATTTTGGAACAGAGCATCCTGGATCAAAGCAAGAATTCCTAAGTCTTTTAATGCAACATCTTGAGAACTCACCATTGTTTGAAGGGTCCTTGTCAAAGAACTTGTCCCTAAACTCTCAAGGTAATTATTTATTATTGTACATACTGCATATACCATGTGTAAAGGAAGAGATGGCTGGTTAAAATTGATATTCAATACATGTGGTAAAAATGTATAATTTACTTTGTTAATAAAATACTGATAGAATCACAGAAAAATGAGGGTGGGGCAGTAATAGTTTTAAAAGCAAATTTTGTAGTGAAATATTTTCTTTAAGAATGTTCTTAATTTCCTTATAGCAATATCCTGCTTGATAATGATTCCATAATTAACTGCAACTTCTTAAAAATGTATTTTATATTCATTCTAATTTTATTTGAATAGACTGGGCAAATGGATGGATGATTATCGGAGCCCTTCCTGTTCAGACATTTGTAAATTGCAGTTGGCACGTTTCTTCACAACCTACGAATTTTATAACATAATTTTCTGGTCCACATGTAACAGATTTTTAAATGTATTTTTGCTTTCAAGAATTTTTCTTACACAATTATGTATATGATACTTTTATGTGTTTATTTCTAGGGAGGAGTTAATATGATTAAAACAGGAATCTCAAAACTCTGGTTAATTCTAGCATTCTTTTTTAGTAACTTTTATACCATTTTTGCTATAATATAGGAAATTTGAAAGTGAAAAGACATTTCAGTCCATTTGAATTCCTTCCTATATATTCTCTAGAACTTCTTCGCTATTACCTGAAGCATGATTGAAATAATTGAGAAACTACCAAAGATCATTTGTACTATGTATACTACCCACAATTTAAATATAAACTCAAAAAAAAATTTAAGTAATTAATAATGTTAATTCAAGGCATTTTGGGTTTATAGGTGTGTTTTTTTTAAGAGTTTCTGTATTTTTTTTCTACAATAAGTTATTACTTTATATTCAGAAAAAAGAAATTTTGTGTGTTTTAGGTGAAATCTATATTTTATACATGTTATAGCTTCTATGAATTGTTATTTTCCCATTTATCTAATGCTTAGATTATTTTTAATTTATTATAGATGTATTTATTATATATGATGTATAATAATAATAGAAATGTATTTAATGTATTTCCATCTATTTACAGCTCTGAAAGAGAATCATTACTATGAAGCTGGCAAAATGCTTGCCATTTCTTTGGCTCATGGTGGTCCTTCACCTGGTTTTTTTTCTAAAACTTTGTTTAACTGCCTTGTTTTTGGACCAGAAAATACCTTTCCAACTTTAGATGATGTTTCAGACTTTGATGTGGCACAGATTTTAATCAGGGTAAGAAATGTGCATGTTTATTAAAATGTAGACTACATTCTAAGTAGATTTGAATATAAATACTATATCCACAATAGAGTAATAATATTCTGTGGAGTACCTAAGGGGTATCAATATTTCTGTTTATCAGCAGAGTACACAACCAGTTAAAAGATAGATGTAGAATGTGTTTATTAAACAGGCTCCAGTGAGCTCCCTTACCTCTTCCACTACATAGAGATAAAACTGAAATATAGCCATCTATGAACCAGGAAGTAGCTCTTACCAGACACCAAGTCTGCCAGCACTTTTATCTTGGACTTCTCAACCTCCAAAACCCCGGGAAATAAATGTTTGTTCTTTAATAATAATAACAATAATAATAAAAGATTTGAAGGTCAGACAGCTAGAGATCAAAGTGCCAAGTTTAATATTGATAAAACCAATTGGATAATGTGACTTCAGTCTGTGCTCAAGATGGCTTGCTAACATTTCTCAGAACTAGATGGATTTATCTGTCCTGCCGGAGACAATATAAGGCAGGTTTCTTGTTTCATGCTAGAGAGCAGATAAAAGTATGTTTTCCTGCAAGGCAGTGGATCTGAAGAGAGCAAGGACTTAGTTTACCAGTCAGAAAACTTGTAATTCCTCCTATAGGGAGTTATGAGTGCTAGGTTGAATTTTTTCCATGGGGAAATTAGTGGGTAGACTCAATGTTCCCACCTAAAAAGAGTTAACATTTATTGAGCCCTATACTGCACATGTTACATGTACAAATTCAATTTAGTTATCGTATGCTGGCTGCATAAGGATCATTGCTTACATCAGGCATATCAAACTCAAAGGCTAACATGGGCCAAATAAACAAGGTTTAAGTTTATGTGGGCCGCAAAAAAAAAAAAAGCTTCAATATTTATAGAAACATAGGTTTATTTCGATAGAGACATGCTGAATACAAAGGGCTGAAATAAATGAGTAATCATTAACATAAAATAATAGAACATTTTAATAAAATTTGGTGGGGTTTCACTCCAGAGTGGTGGCGAGGCCTGTGTCCCACTTGGGGGAAGCCAAATGTTGGATTGTTGGCACCAGGTCCTTGGTGCTGTTTATTTTTAAATGGCCAGTGCGCATCATGGCAGCTCCTGCATTGGGCAGTATAGTTGACCTTGCAATACATGGGTTACGGGCACCTAACTCCACACAGTCAGAAATCCACATATAATTTTTTGTTTGCCCAAACTTAACTACAGTTGTCTCTCAGTATCTGCGAGAGACTGGTTCTAGGATCTCCAACCCGTGCAGATACCAAAAACTGCAGATGTTCACATCTCTTATATAAAATGGTATAAAACAATGCATAGTATTAGCCCTCCTCATTTGCTGATGCAAAACCCATGGATACAAAGAGCTGATTGTATTGAGAGAGAGAAAAATCTACATGTAAGAGGACCCACACAGTTCAAACCCATGTTGTTCAAGGGTCAACTGTGCCATCATGTAGTAAAATATATTATAAAAATAAAACAGAATATGAGAAAGGAGATAGATAATGCTTGGGGTATAATAGGTTAGAGCTGAGGCTAAGCTGCTATAATATAGACACCCAAAAGACAGTGTCTCAAAAAAAATGGCAGGTATTTATTTCTCTCTAAAATCTGTTGTTTAGATTTTAGGGGTTAGGGTTGGCAAACTGTGGCTGTAGGTCAAGTCTGGCCTGCTGCATCTTTTTTGTAAATGAAGTTTTATTGAAACTACACACCCATTTTTATATTTCTATGACTGTTTTTACACTATAATGGTGGAGTTGAGTAGTTGTGACAGACATCTACTCACAAAACATAAAATGCTATCTGGTTTTTACAGAAATGACTCATTTTAGAGTTATAGTAGTGGTACATCTGGTCATCCAGGAAATTGGATTCCATTTTCTCATTGTTATGTAATCACTTAGGATAGTGTTTGCATCTACATGACTGAAGCTTGCACTTAAGGGAGAAAAAATGGAAGTAGAGTGGGGGGGGGGGGAGTTTGACACGTTTTCACTCATCCCATTGGACAGCCTTAGTCACATATAGCAAGGAAAATTTGGCTATGCACCTAGCTAAAACTCAGTGTGGTGGATTTGGGAGGATAAGGCAAAATATATTCAACTATTATTTTGAACCAGGTAGTCAGGAAAAACTTTGGAGAAATGCAGAGACCTAATATGAATGAGAGAATCCATGTAAATCTCTGGGAGAGGAGTTTTTTTTGGAAAGAAGAAATAGCAAGGAAATTTTCTATTGACTGCCTTGTATTTTTATCTTTCTCCTTCTGTAAGTGTTCAAGAGCTAACCTATATGAAAGCGTTGGCACATAAATGGTCAAGAATTTTTCTGTTTATGATGTTCCCTGAAATACTCTTTTGGTTGTAGTCATCTAAGTCTCAGCTGATATTCTTTCTCTTTCATGAAATCTCAGGTCATTTCTCTTGCCTCTCCAGTGCTATGTAACTGTTCTATGTCAATTATTGCCTTTTATGTAAGTAATTTCCTATGTTAAAGGGGTATTATACTCAAGGTTTCTTGAAAGAAGAAGTATACAATGTTTATTAAACTGGATTGTCAGGTATTTATTCTAGAAAAATAATTTTTGGTATACTTTCATTCCATTCTGGTGTACTCAAGAATTGAGTATAAAATAATGTGTCATTTGAAATGTAAGTATCATTTACAAGTGAAAGTGGAAACTGGGTATATTTTCTTCTTCATTACAGATAAATAGTGCAACAAATGTAGCTGACTTAAACTCAATTATGAATGAATGCTATAACTACCTAGAGCTTATTGGATGTCTAAGAATTATAACATCATTAAGTGACAAATATTTATTGGCAAAAGACATACTTGCTTACCATGTAATTAAAAGAGTCCAAGCACCTTTTGAAAGGTAGGTTATTTATATGTGGAAGATTTACTCAAATTACATGTTAATTATCTTATAATGTGAGATATATTTGATAAAAATTTTAAATAATTTAAAAACTAACCTGTTAAGGAAGACTACTGTTCTGACCATATTGCATAGAATTGCATAAATATATGATGCTTATGTAGGAAGAGTAATCATCATCTCAATTTATAATTATTTTTCTAAATAAAAATTATTTTAAAAATTCTTACTACTTAAGCCAACTATTTTATCTCTCCTCATTAATTTAATAACTATATATTGAGCACCTGTTGTCTGTTGGGTAATAAGTACTGAGCGTTCTTTGATTAACAAGGTAGATGGGATTTTTTAAAAAAATTCTTAATTGTTTAAAGTATTACATAAGTCTCCTTTTTCCCCCATTGACCTCTCTCTGGCCGCTCCCATCCCCCAGCACATGCCCTCACCCCCCTACTGTCTGTGTCCATTGGTTATGCTCATATGCATGCATACAAGTCCTTTGGTTGATCTCTTACCCCCTCACCTCCCACCTTCCCTCATAGGTAGGACAGCCTGTTTGATCCTTCTGTGTCTCTGGTTCTATTTGTAGATGTGATTCTTGCTCTTTAGCTTTAGAACACTGGTCTTTAAACTTTTTGTTCCAATAATACTTTTAATTAATTTTGAAAACTTACATATGTCCTCATACTCTATTTTTTAATAATGAAAAACAAAATATATTTGAAAGTAGGAAGAATGGTATGGCATGTAATCATCACCCATATCAATCAACCCGTGGCCAGTCTTGTTCATCTAACCTACCCTTGTTATTGACTCAAGTATTATTTTCAAACTATTATCAGACATCATGTTATCTCAAAAGTAATCGGGTTTTTCTTTAAATTTTAGTATCATTAATCCATAGATTTAAATATACTTGTGTTGAAATTGTTACAGTTATCTTTACTGAAGTTCAAATTGTCTCATCTTTTGCCAGTATAAGCCTTATTATGTTTGAGGTTTTTTTAGGTTGACCCTTAATGGTCTTTGAGAGCCACCTTGCTATGTGGTATAGTAATATGTTTCAGTCTCATTATACTGTGCTAATGGACCTTTGTTTCTTTGAATGGGAAATGATATTTCAAAACCAGAGTCTGGATGCTAGGGATGCTCATTTTTGCCAGGTTTGTCATTGTTTCTAGGCCTTTTCAGTGGACTAAAACTAGGAAATACAGTGCTTTTTGTTGTTTTTAAGATAGAATACATTATGAGTTTATACTGATACTTCAAATTCACTACTATAAGATGTTTAACTTTCCTTTGTCTCATGTTGAGAATCCTAGTTCTCAAAGTCACTGGAGAATTAGAATCTATAATAGTAAAAGCATAATATGCTAATTAGACTAAACAGTCGAACGACTTTCCGGACATCCTTCCAGACGAAGCCACCGCGGCGGGGGCCGAGGCAGAGGCAGTTAGGGGCGATTAGACAGGCAGGCAGGTGAGTGGTTAGGAGCCAGCGGTCCTGGATTGCGAGAGGGATGTCCAACTGCCGGTTTAGGCCTCATTCCACTGCAGGATTGGGCCTAAACCGGCAGTCGGACATCCCCTGAGGGGTCCCAGATTGCGAGAGGGTGCAGGGGCCCTCCACCCCCCTGGATGAATTTTGTGCACCGGGCCTCTAGTCTGCATATATACAGTAAAAGCCTAAGCGACCATTAGGACCGAAAAACCGGAATGACCAGAACGACCGGTTGACCAGTCACTATGACGCACACTGACCACCAGGGGCAGATGCTCAACTCAAGAGCTGCCCCCTGGTGGTCAGTGTGCTCCCACAGCCAACCTCCCGCAGCCCCTCCCCCCCCCGTCACCTGGCCAACCTCCCATGACCCCTTCACCCAGTCGGCCATCCCCCGACTGGCAGGCCAACCTCCCCTGACGAGCTGACCCCCCGATAGGCCTCGATTGCCGGCCAGGCCAAGGGACCCCACCTGTGCAGAATTTGTGCACCGGGCCTCTAGTATGAAATAATTACTCACTTGACATATTCCATATTTTATAAACAGTAGTCTCAGAATAACAGTACTACCATAGACAGTTTGACTCAGTGGATAGAGTGTTGGCCTGTGGACTGAAGGGTCCCGGGTTCGATTCTGTTCAAGGGCACATGCCTGGATTGTGGGCTCGATCCCCAGTGGGAGGTGTGCAGGAGGCAGCCGATCAATGATTCTCTCTCATCATTGATGTTTCTATTTCTCCCTCTCTCTTCCTCTCTGAAATCAATAAAAATATACTTTAAAAAAAAAGAATAACAATACCAACAGTATCACCAATAACAAATACTATTGAAAACAGGTTAAAATTGTTTTTCTATTTTTTTGTTCTAGGGCTATAGTGTCAAATTACCGTGTCTTAAAGTCATTTGTAATAGTTATATTTTGTGTTGTTATACTACCAACTGGGTATACTTCTTTCATTTTTTATTTTTAATGTTTTTTTAATTAAAATTTAATTTTAAAAAAGTTATGTAAAATATTTGTCAAATCTATAATGAAACTACAGTACATTGAAAGAACTCAGCTCTGTGATACAAATTATATTCAAAGAAGTATAGCTTTTATCTTTATCACATCTACCTTCCATTCATCATGACGTAATCATTTTGGTGGCTTTTATTGTTTATTCTTTCATTTTTTTTGTTTAAATAATAGCAGGTAACTGTATAAGTGTATGTGTACTCATTTCGCTTAGATAAGATACCATTCACTTTTTTTTTCTTTTTTTTTACTGGGCAAAATATTCTGGAGATCACTCCATGGTAGTAAATAGACATAGTCCTCATTCTGTTTTAGAATTCTATAGAACTCTGTTGTTTGGATATATCATTATATGGGTTTTTTTCAAGTTTCCTTTTTTTTTTTTTTTTTTTCAACCAGTTTTCTATAGATGGACATTTAGGATGGTCCCCAGCACTCTCACAAATTAAAATATAATACCATAAACTTGAATATAACTCCCAATATATTTTTAATATTGCAATTTAAAAATAAGTTACATAGCTCTTTTAAATGTATCCAAATGTCCTGACTATAGGCCTCTCAAATAGTAAAATTTTATATGAATAGAATTACCATTTATAATTATGGTTAATACACAGAATAACCCCATATAATATAAATTTTGATGTGGTTATTTTAAAATTTGAAGTGCATCTCTTAGTGAAAGAGATGTTTATTTCCCCAAGTGGTTCATGTATCTTCAGATGGATTTTTCTGATTGCTAACTCAGAGAATTTATAATTGTTTATTTCTTCTGTTTTATTTTGTTTTTATAGATATGACTAATCTAGATGTCAGGAAGTGCTTCCCAATCTGTTTAATTGGTGTTTAAATTAAAACTGAATGATAAATAGGAGTTAGGCAGATAAAGATGAAGAGGACAAGATAAAAGCGGAAGAGTAATCCCTCCTATGTAAAAGATAAAATATCATATAATGAAAAAAAATTGTAAATATTTATCTGAACTCATAAGAGTCTTATAGATGTCAGAAATAACAAGGAAACCAAAAGCCAAATTCCCTAGCTGTCATATGAAATCAGAACCCTCAGTTTGCACAAACTTGGGTTTGGTATCCTGCATGTACACTCATCTGAAGCAAAGAAATTAACAAAGTAATTGATTTTAGGATTCATAGAAATTGTAGAGTGCATTGCTAAAGCAAATACATAGCAACTGTGTTTGGAAATTGCTGCAGCCTGGGCCTATTGGGAGCGCTAATGATAGATATATTGCTAAAGAAGAGGCATTCCATATAGAAGGCAAAACACACAAACATCGAAAAAAGCAAGTATTGGGAATAGCACTCAAGAATTTAAATAACAACGAGATCCTAACCAGAACTTCGCTGGAGATCCTAACCAGAACTTTGGCTAGAGATCCTGGCTAGAGGTCCTGACTAGGCTGCTGATCAATTGAAGGCTGTCTCCGTGTCTTTCCTTCTTCGCCGACTCCGTCCACACCTTTGGGGACCCCTGGACCTGCTGGGGTTGGACCCCAGCAAGGGACATCTGGGAAAGCTGATGAAAATTCTATTGAGATCTCCCCTGAGACCTCCGCTAAATCCCCACTTTTGGAAAGTAAATAAAATCGCTCAAGACAAAAAAAAAAAAAAAAAAAAGAATTTAAATAACAAAACAAACTGAATGAGATAAAATATTAGTATAGTAAAACTGCAATATAAGGGACTAATTCGGGCGTGGGGGAGTTCGTTAAAGTCGAAAGTCTATTACATAATAAACTAGGTTGTCTGATTGTGTGTATGTTAAAAAATTGACGAAGTAGTTTACCTGTTTTTACTTATGTAGAAATGTTTATGTAAGTAAAATTAAGTATGTATAAAAAGTTTGATTTCACAGAAAAGTTTTCTATATGTATTACAGTAATTTTAAAATCACCTGTCACCCCGAGTAAACAAATGCACACGGGTGGTGTCATGTGGTATGATCATATGCTAATTATTCACCAAACACTGTTTATGACTGGTGACTGTTGGATTTAAATATGTAAACTATAGTTGTAGATGTGTAATTTTTATTTATGTTGACAAAATTATTACAGTGTTTTTTCCAACATATAGCCTATTCACTAAAATTTGTTAAAAATAACAGTGAATTAATACCAAAAAATAACCAGCTAATTTAATTGTAAGCAAATCTTGGTTAAAAGCATTTTAGAATTAACAGGGTGTTAATTTTTACATATGACATATGGACCAGAAACTTGGTTTGTTAAATCTAGGTCTGCAAAATCGAGTGTTTAGTGTAGTGATTTAAAAGAGAAAACAAACAATTGGAAAAGAAACACACACAAAATGAATCAAATAGCACTTCTATGTTGGAAAATGACCACATGTACTTCTGTTAAGTACAGTTAAAAACCTGAAAATTACATGTAAAATGAACATAAGACTGAAAGGTGAGGGGATGAAAGCAGACCAGCTGAGGATCTCAGAACCCAGGAATGACACAGCAGAATGAAGAGGAAATCTAGACATTCTTATCTGAAGTAAAACTAAGAGAATTTGTCACCAGCAGACCTACCCTAAAATAAAGTCTATAAGAAATTTTTGAAACAGAAAGCAAATTATTAAAGGTACTAGAGGCCTGGTGCATGAATTTGTGCATGGGTGGGGTCCGTCTGCCTGGCTGTCAATCTGGGGCCGATCAGGGCCGCCTCGCCCAGCCCTGATTGGGGCCATGGGGGCCAGCCGGCTGGGGAGTTACTGTGGGAGGGCTCCAGAGCATGTCCAGCCCTCTCACCCAGTCCCGATCAGCCAGACCCCAGCAGCAAGCTAACCTACTGGTTGGAGCATCTGCCCCCTGGTTGTCAGTGCTTTTCATAGCGACTGGTTGAGCAGTCGACCAAATGGTCAACCAATCGGTTGGACACTTAGCATATTACGCTTTTATTATATAGGATAATTGTGAAACATTGGGAAGGATGAAAAAATAAAAAGAATAAAGGCATGTTTTCTTCTCTTGTGTTTTCTAAATCATGTTTCATAGTTGAGTCAAAAATTACAGTAACATTTTATGTGGTTCAAATGTATGTGGAAGAAGTATTTAGGAAATTACATTATGTACAGGGAAAGGCAAAAAGAACTTAGAGACAGGTAAGACTTATAAAATGTTGATACCAGTAGACATATTTAAAAAGAAAACATGCAAAAAATACACTCAACAGCACTATAGATAAAAAAGGAATTTAAAAATTCAAATAACCCACAGGAGGACAAGAAAAAGGACAGGAAAATAATCATGGAAATGAAAAATAGTATTTGTTAAATGGTAGGCAGTTCAAGAAATAAACTAGTGATCTGGAAGAGGAATATGAGGATTTGTTCATAACAGAGAAAGATTGAAAACGAGGTTTTGTGAAAATTAGAATAAGAGAACCCAAACATATATTTAACTAAATAAACAAGATGGAGGCCGGGCAATGTTATAGAAAACGCTGCTTAAGCCCTGGCCTAGAGGCTCAGTTAATTCGAGTGTCATCCTATACACCAAAAGGTTAAGGATATAATTCCTGGTCAGGAGGCGTCCAGAAGGCAACCAATCGATGTTTCTCTCACATCAGTGTTTCTCTCTCTCCCCCAAAATCAATAAAAACATATTCTCGGGTGAGGATTATGAAGTAAAATAAATAAAATAAAATAAAATAGAAAATGCTGCAGAAAAAGTTCTTGAGGATCACAGGGCTTAATGAGCCAAAGTAGTGTAGTTTGTGGTGAAACTGCATTCTTGAGCCAAAAGACACTTGTAAAAATGAGTTATACTGAAAGCATTTTGTGGTGTGTTTTTTTTAGTAATGTCAACAATGAAAACAGATAGCCCTGGTAATAACTTCACAAACTAGTTACATTATTCAAGAGTGAGAGAAATAGACATTTGGAGACAGTTTATTTTTTCCTAAAGAGATTAAGTACATATTTAGGGAAGAAAAATTGAACCTAGAAAGAAAAAGATACAAGCAGCAGCAGTGAGCACAGGTATGGGGAAAATATGAATAAATAAAAATGAGCATTGGCCATTAAAAAACAACTAAATTTTGGTAAAATGGTTAAAATAATTAAAATATTAGTGAAAAATTAATCTGTAAGAAGAAAATGGATATTGTTGGGTTTATTGTTTTAAGGGACTTGTATTGCTGAGGTAGTAATGAGGAAGCATCAATTAGCTTTAGATTATTAAATCAAGTATGTATCTTTTAAGTTATGTTCTAAAATAACAGGAAGAGCGTATGTAACTTCCAAACCAGGTTGGTGAGGTCTGGGGGTGAAATAAAGAAGATAATGGGCCCTAACCAGTTTGGCTCAGTGGATAGAGCGTCGGCCTGCAGACTCAAGCGTCCCAGGTTCGATTGCGGTCAATGGCATGTTACCTTGGTTGCTGGCACATACCCAGTAGGGAGTGTGCAGGAGGCAGCTGATCAATGTTTCTCTCTCATCGATGTTTCTGACTATCCCTCTCACTTTCTATAAAAAAATCAATTAAAAATATATTTTAAAAAAAGAAGATAATGGACAGAAAATAGGATAAAAACAAGCAAAGAAAACACATGTTCAGAGAAAGCACACTATAAAGTAGGAAAATACTCTAAATTTAGATTGGTAAGAATGACACATAAATAGCTTAGACTTTTGTGTATTAAAAAGATAGGATCTTAAACTGCATTTTAAAGAAATGACTTTAACACAAAACAAAAAATTAATGAGATTCTAATCTTTAAAAAGAAGTCGTGTCCTTAAATGACTCTAATAATAGTGTAAAAAAGAACAAATTCTTTAGGAACATTGAACAGTTGAATCTGTACCTTTAAACATGTCTCAAAGGAGTTAGTAAGTTTAAGCATACAAATAATTAGTGAGGGTCTAAAATAGCAGTGATTAAAGTATTTGTTTTTGAAAAGGGTTTATAAAAGGAAGCACGTTAAAAAATCTTTACTGCAGTGTACCCCACTAATAGATTAATGGAACAAAAACCATCCAATCATACAATTTTAGATGCAGAAAAAGCATTTCATACATTTATACATAATTTTAAAATAACAATTTGAAATACCATTATAACGAGTATCTTCTAAAAACATTCAGCAAACATCCCTAAAGGTGAAATGTTACCAGCATTCCCCTTAAGGCCAGATAAGCCTCGAATATACATAATTACTCTCTTCGTTTCCACAATATGCTGAAGACCCTAGCAGAGCAACAACAACAAATGAATAAGTGAATGTTATTAAGGATTAGAAGAACTAAAATTATCATTTGTAGCCTGCATGATTGTCTAACCTAAAATGTAAGAAATTCTTCTATAAAGTGTTTAGCAAGGTTACTGGATACAAGAGGTTAAAGATTCTATCAGGGAGGTTTGCTAGTGAGAAGGAATGGTAAAGAAATTGGTAAACAGAGCAACTAATTGTACAAAAATGTTTACTTTGGGAGTTTATGAAACTAAGAAGAATTTTTAACTAGCATAAGAAGAGTGAGAGCAATTAGTTTTAAGTGTTGTAAGGTCTTTGTATTGTTTAGGAAGAAGGTAAACACTAGTCCCTCCCAAACCCCATCCATGGTTTCACTTTTCTCAGTTTCAGTTACTCTTGATCAATCACGGTTCAGAAATATTAAGTGGAAAATTCCATAAAGAATTCATAAATTTTAAATTGTACACTGTTTTGAGAAGCATGGAGAAATCTTGCACTCCCTGAGATGTAAATCATTCTTTTATCCACCTTATCCATGCTCTTAGTAGCCATCATGGTTTTCAGATGGACTGTCACAATATTGCATTGCTTGGATTCAAGTAACCCTTATTTACTTAGTAATGGCCCTAGTGTGCAAGAGTAATAATACTGGAAATTCAGATTGCCAAAGAGAAGCCATAATGTGCTTCCTTTCAGTGGTTCTCAACCTTCTGGACCTTTAAATACAGTTCCTCATGTTGTGACCCAACCATAAAATTATTTTCGTTGCTACTTCATAACTGCAATGTTGCTACTGTTATGAATTGTAATGTTAATATCTGATATGGAGGATGGTCTTAGGCGACCCCTGTGAAAGGGTCGTTCGACCGCCAAAGGGGTCGCGGCCCACAGGTTGAGAACCGCTGCTTTAAGTGAAAAGTCCAACATTCTCAACCTCAATAAGGAAAGAAAAAAATCATGTTGAGTTGCTACGATTTATAGTAAGAACAAATCTGTGAAATTGTGAAGAAGGAAAAAAATTAATCCTAGTTTTGCTGTATTGCACCTCAAATTGCAAAAGTTATAGCCACAGTGCGTGAAAAATGCTTAGTTATGATGGAAAAGGTATTAAATTATGGGCGGGAGACATGAACAGAAAACTTGTTCTGAATGATGGCAACACGTTGCACCAGAAAGCATTGCGCTTATATGAAGACTTCAGTAAGGAATCCCTGAAACAAATGTCACCAAACCATTTACTGCAAGTAAGGGATGGTCGCACAGATGCCGGAATAGGTTTGGACTGAAAAATACAAAAATTACTGGAGAGGCTATCTGCCCATGAAGAAAGTACTGCCATATTTCCAGCAGAGTTAAAGAAGTTGATTACTAAGGAGAAAGGTATGTATATATAGGAAAAATAGTATATTAGGGTTCAGCACTACCCACAGTTTCGGGCAGCTATATTTGGTCTTGGAACATATCTCCCAATAAGGCGAGACTACTGCACATCGATTCACTTTATATTTTAAATTTGCCTATTAAAATCTTAAGAGGTAACTATTTAAAAAAGAAGTAGTATGACTTTTTAAATAGAAGGTAAATTGGAATTTAAAAATAAAGTTAGAAATGTTAATTCCCTATTGTAATGTCAAACACATGTATGAATGTTCTCTCAGTACTTTTCTTCTCTTAAGTTTTAAGCAGGGTCTGAAAACTCTTGGAGTTTTGGAGAAAATTCAGACTTATCCAGAAGCATTTTATAGCATCTTCTGTCATAAACCTGAGAATCTTTCTGCAAAAATGCTTAGAGATCTTTTTACAGTACACACATGTGACGCACAGTCTTTGGGGTTTTGGAACAGTTACTTACAGGCTGTTGAGGGTATGTGGATGTTTTATTTTTATCTGTCTTAGAATGTTTGTTTCAGTATATTAGTTTATTTCTTTGAGTTTTGCATTTTGATAATAAGAATTTTCATTGGCTAACCCCATATTTACAAAACATTTAAAAATAAGTTTGTGTGATTGAGTTGAAATTGATGAGGAAAGGTTAAGAATAAAATTATAATTTACAATGTTTTTTTACTATAATTTGAGGTAAGAGGCAGTCTTACTAGGAATTTTAAATATATGGGTGATGGCCACTGCATAGAATAGTATAAAAGCTAATTGTCTGTTTCATCTTTCTCAAACTTGTGAATTATTCATCCATTGGTTAGGACTATGATACTGATGTTTATCATTGAGCATGAGCAATGTAAAATCTTTTTGTTTAATAGAGTGGAAAATATTTTAACTTTCAGTTGAATCTTCTTTCAGACAAGTTTTTATTGTTGTTGTTTTACACAGTTTAGTTTTTCTCTGCATTTATTGAACTAATTAAGTGATTTTCAACCAGTGTGCTACAAGAATTTTTAAAACATGCAGTGCCTGACTAGTCAGGGGCACTGACCTCTTTCCCCTTAGATTGTCTAATGAAAAAATGACAACAGTCAATACAACAATAGCCATCCAGTGTGAATGAGTCAAAATTATACTTTTTTTGTGTCAAATTGGCAAAAAATATATTTTTTGGTGTGCTACAGAATTTTAGTAATTAGTTTATGTGTGCCATGAGATGAAAAAGGTTAAAAGTCACTGAACTAGTTTATCAAATAATAACCTAGAAGTAGTGTATGATATATTAATTGTTTTTAGAATATTATATCCCCAAAAGACGGAATTTCATAATCCACTGAGCCTCTTAGATTCTGATAACTTTATATTAGAGAAGGCATTCAAATATACAATGAGTAGGTCAACTAAGTGATTTTGTGAGTCCTACTTTGAGATTCAAACATTTATTGAATGTACTGTTTTCCTATTACTACACTTTACTTAGTTATTTAGTTTGCCCAAGATAGATGTGGGAATCTCTGCCTTTCAACATTCCCAGTCAAGATGGGGAAGAGTCTATGATGGTAGCAATATATAATGAACTTATTTTTCTTCTTTTTGGTAAACTTTTCAGATGGTAAATCTGCAACAACATTGGAAGACATTCTTATTTTTGCAACTGGTTGCAATTCCATTCCACCTGCTGGATTTAAACCCACTCCTTCAGTTGAGTGCCTTCATATGGATTTTCCTGTTGGAAACAAGTGTAATAACTGTTTAGCTCTTCCAATCACCAATACATATAAAGAATTTCAAGAAAAAATGGACTTTTCCATAAGAAACACTTTAAGACTAGAAAAAGAAGAAAGCTCTCACTACATTGGACATTAAGATGTTTTGAACAAAGAGATGCTTCTTTAAAGCTGCTATTGATATTTTTGTTTCAGAAATCTGTCCATTATCACTTTTGAACAAACTTGTCAGCTTCTTGGTCCAATAAAATTTATGATGTGAATATTAAGGAATGTTTTGGCCATTTAAACTAAAAAAAATTTTGTTAAGGTATACCATTTAAAGTTGATGATGTTTTTCTATTTTGTTAGTATACATGCTTTATAATGTTCAATATAAATTTTTTTAGAATGGCTGTTAGACTTTCTTCAAGCATAGTAGCATGGTATATATAAGAGAAAAACTTGTACTCACTATTTTTGTAAATTTGGATTAGCTATAGGATGCCACATTTCAAATTATTATTTTATTTTAAAGCATTAAATGGAAAAGCTAATTGGTAAATTCTGTTATATAAATCAAAGGCACATATTCTGGGGTATGTGTTATATGTATCCTTTTCTAGGATGGCACTAAATTGGTTGTTAAAATGTGTTTTTTTAGGTTACTGATTATATTAAAATAGACCCACACTGCAATTAGATTATGCCTAAGGAAGTATGTATTACAGAAAAAGCGGAATTGCACAAATATTCTATGGTCTATGGACATTCCATAGTCTTAAAAATACTCCTGAGGTGGATAAAAATATATTTAAAAGTGTATTCTTTAAAGCCTTGGCTTTAATCATAGGAGTTTTTCCCCATGTTAGATCCATACTCATTTCAGGTATCTGAATAATATCTGTGGGTTGTCATATGGTGGTTTGGCTATTTGACAGGTATTTATTTTTAAGATGATTGTATGATAAGTAAGCTCGCACCATTGCTTTACTGCTATCTTTTTTGCTCTTGAAAGGTATCTGTTATTTTATAGGTAATGTAGAAATATGTAAGAAAGAAATACAAATGGAATGAAAAACCCACTCTATTCTCACCATGCAGAATTAACTGATGTGTTTCCGCCTATCCTTCTACAAACTCTTTTGTTCCATTTTGTAACTTTATTAATGTTACTAAAAGTAACAAGAAACTATGTAATAACAATTTGAAGTTTATGTCCCCATCCATAGTCATGTCACCATAATTATATACACTTTCACAAAAGAAGAAATTGGAAAAGTCTAATTTCTATAATGTTATCAAATATAAATGGGTTTTCCACCAAAGTAAATCATATGAGAGGTAAATTGCTTAGTTGCAACCACATTTTTCTTCTTTTAAAATATTGATTTCAGGGAGGAATGGAGAGGGGGAGAGAGAGAAACATCAATGATGAGAATCACTGATCAGCTGCCTCCTGCACGCCCCCTACTGGGGATTGAGCCGGCAACCCGGGCATGTGCCCTTGATCAGAATCGAACCCAGGACCCTTCAGTCCGCAGACTGATGCTCTATCTGCTGAGCCAAACCGTCTAGGGCCACATTTGTCTTGATACACAAAATAGGTGTCAGCTATCATCATATTCTCATTTTCCCTGAGAAACATCCCTAAATTACTGATTTTTGTTGTTGTTAATCCTCACCTGAGGATATTTTTTACATTGATTTTTTAGAGAGAGTGGGAGGGAGGGAGAAGGGGAAAGAGAGAAAAAGAAACATTGATGTGAGAAAGAGACATTGATTGGTTGCCACCTGCACATGCCTCAGCCAGCCAGGGATTGAACCTGAGACCTTTCCATGCTTGGGCCAGTGCTCTAACCGTTGAGCATGCCAGCCAGGGCAGTTACTGATATTTTTAAAGAAAAATAACAGGATTGATTTGATATTGGTAATATATCTCTTAATACCAAAAGAAAACTAAAGCATAGTCCTAGTGTACTTTTCTTTGTTATACTTACTAACATACCCAGCAAATTAAAGTTTCACTTTCATTAAAAATGTTTAAGAACATTAAGGCATTTCTTTGTCTTTTGTTAAATTTTTAGATTATTGAAAGTAATTAAAAGGACCTATTATTAAAAAAGGGTTTGAATATCTAATATGAACCTCAAACTTGCCATATAGCTTTTATTTAAAATGTTTTGATAGATTGGCTACTTCATTCTTTAATCTACCCAGTTTTATGAACTTTAAAAAGCCACTAAAGCCCTGACTGGTTTGGCTCGGTGGATAGAGCGTCGGCCTGTGGACTGAAGGGTTCCAGGTTCGATTCTGGTCAAGGGCATGTACCTCGGTTGTGGGCACATCCCCAGTAGGGGGTGTGCAGGAGGCAGCTGATTGATGTTTCTCATCAATGTTTATAGCTCTCTATCCCTCTCCCTTCCTCTCTATAAAAAATCAATAATATATATTTAAAAAAAATAAAACTCAAGAAAAAAATCTTTTAAAAAAGCTACTAAAACAGTACAAACAAAATCTAAATAAATTTCTGGTTATTTGTAGTTTTAATTAATTTCCCCTGCAGCAGTAATTTAGCTGATGATTACTGTCACTTTTTAGGTGGGGAGGGATCGGAGAGAAGCAGGGCGCTTGGTTTTGGCTACAATTAAAAACATTATGGTATTTCAATTCCTCCTTTCACTTATTTTATGTGTAGATAAGGCCTTAGGGATAAGGTGGTATAAATAATCATAAGGATAGGCACAGTTTAAACTGAAGCATAAGTATTCATATTGAAAAATGTTTTCTGCATGCCATTTAAGGATGTTACATTAGTATGATGTTTTAAAGATTAATCTGTTTAATCAGGGCATATCAGAGAAACTTGTAGGTTGTTTTCTGCAGTGTTACAATGTCAAGTGGTATTACGGTTTTTTTCTATTGTTATAGCCAGTGCACAATTCTTACTAATGTTGATTTTAAAAAGGAATAATGCTATAATCCTTTGTAAATGTGTGTATGTCTTAAATATCTTAAACTAAATGCCATATATTTCAAGCTTGTTTCCTATTGTTCTCAATGTCAAGGAAAATCAAACATTTGCCTATTATGCATCTACTGTTAATGGTCTTTGGTTGGTTTTATATTCATTGTTTTAAAAGCTTTACACTTTTTGGTGTGAGAACTTCATTTGAAAGTCTTTTACATAATTATCTACAATTATACTTGGTCGTTTTAAGGTAAATATTCTTTAAAATATCAGAAACTAGCTTATGATTTTATATTTTGTCATATTTAATCCCTATTTTATGAATAAGCCATTCTCTGTTTGGGTCAAGTAAAAAGCCTTCATTTGATTACTAACTTGAGAAATAAATCATTTTGGCTTCTACTTTATATCAAAACTTTCAATAATTTTTTTCCCTAATTATGTGGAAGCTAGTGTAACTTTTGTACTCAAAACTAAATTCTAAGGGGAGTATAATAGTTAAATTTTTCAGTGACTGCCTGTAGCAGTCATTATTATTAGAACAAGATTCTATTTATAAATCTGTAATCTTTTTATGTAGTGATTATCACGTGCTTCATTGTTACTTTTACAGTAAGCTATTAAACTAGTATTTATGCTTCAAGTATTACAAAGTTTTATGCTTCAAGTAATGCAATACAAATCATAAGAACACACTGAATGATGGATTGCTTGATTGTGTATTACATGTAGTTTAGGAATATTTGGGTTGCTTTGAAGAAACCCAGTTTTAAGTTCTCATTTTGACTTTTTCAATTGCCAAACATATTCTAATACCTACTGTATGTGAACAGGTATTGTGCTAGGTGATATTTTGTCAGCCTATTTCTCCCTTTTTTTGAACACATCAGATGTAGCCAAAAAACATGACACTTAAGTGAAGTTTTTTAAATAAATGTGTTTATGCTACTAAAAGTGAAGTGCTTATATAAACTCAACTTGTCAGAATTTAACAAGATTAAGTTTCCAAAATTATTAAGTAGATAGAAGATTCCACATTTGAGAGATCCTGCAGTCGGCTTATGCCTAGTAAACTCTTAAATGAGCTGTTCTGAGATATTCTATGTTAAAACTGTCCTCTAATGGCCTATTAAGCATGGCGTAATGGTTGCCCTGTGAACCTGGAGTTCAAGGTTCGATTCCTGGTCAGGGCACATGCCCCAGTTGCAGGCTCGATCCCCAGTATGGAGCGTGTAGGAGGCAGACAATGATTCTCCCTCTCCCTTTTTCTCTGAAACCAATTAAAAAATATATTTAAAAAACTATCCCCTAATGAAAAATTATAGTTTGCCAGAATAAATTATTTAAACCAAAAATCTGGGTAGGTAGAGCTGGTTAAAGGGGTACAATAAATTAGGTTAACTATTACTCTGAAGCCATGGTTTGATTATTTCTGATTCTGATAATAATGTAACAAATAAATACCTTAGTCTTAGCTTTACAGAGACTACTGCCAATCATCTGTGGGGCATATTTTTTTAAAATTTACATTATATGCACTCCTTGTTCAGGACAGGTTTTTATCATTTTTATGTAGATACTATATATAAATGTCTAGCATTTTCTTAATGTTTTGTTTTATTTTGTTAATTCTCATCCGAGGATCTCTTTCCATTGATTTTTTAAATTTTTATATTTTTATTGATTTCAGAGAGGAAGGGAAAGGAAGAGAGAGGTAGAAACATCAATGATGAGAGAGAATCATTGATTGGCTGCCTCCTGCACGCGCCACCCTGGGGATTGAGCCCGCAACCTGGGCATGTGCCCTTGACTGGAATCGAACCCGGGACCCTTCAGTCCGCAGGTCAACCTTCTATCCACTTAGCCACACATGGCCGGGGCTTTCCATTGATTTTTTAGAGAGAATGGAAGGGAGGGGGAGAGACAGAGAAGGAAACATCTATGTGAGAGATACCAATTGGTTGCCTCCCACATGTGTCCCAACCAGGGCTAGGAATCCAGCCTGTAACCGAGGTCCATGCAGTAGTCAACCCAGGACCCTTCCTTCAGTCTGCAGGCTGACACTACTGAGCCAAACCGGCTATGGCAGTGGTTCTCAACCTGTGGGTCGAGACCCCTTTGGCGGTCGAACGACCCTTTCAAGGGGTCGCCTAAGACCATCCTGCATATCAGATATTTACATTACGATTCATAACAGTAGCAACATAACAGTTATGAAGTAGCAACGAAAATAAGTTTATGGTTGGGTCACAACATGAGGAACTGTATTTAAAGGGCCAGAAGGTTGAGAACCACTGGGCTAGGGCTTTCTTAGCATTTTAATGTGACATGTAGTCTTAGGGAGAAGTCTGGTGGAGCTGAAATGGTTAAATGATAGATTTGCATTTGAGAGAATTACCCAAATGAACAAGATCGGGCTCTCAGATGTTGGAAGATGGGCAAGCCTGTACATTTTCTATTCCATGGACACAAAAACTGAAGTAGAACTTTCCAAAGGGCAGGAACTGTCATTTCTATTTAATTAAAACACACCTAGATCATTGGTGATTCCTTCAAAATACTGTGATAGCACTGGCCAGGTGACTCAGGTAGTTGGAGCTCTCCTCTGACACCAAAAGGCTGAGGGGTTTGCTTCCTGGTCAGGACACATATTTACGTTGGGTGTTCCTTCCCTGGTCGGGCACATACAGGAGGGAAGAGGTAGATATGTCTCACATCAATATTTCTGTCTCTTCCTCCCTCCCTCCATCCCTTCCTCGAGTCAATAAACCATATCCTGCAATGATGATAAAAATAACTATTAAAAATATTAGTGATAGCACTAAATAAAGCAGTAAATATTCCAGTTAATTTCTTAGTGACTATGCCAATTAGTAAATGAGAGATAATTTAATTCTTAAAGGTTCGTAACTTTTACCAACCTCTCCCTATGACCTCCAGTTCCCAGCCCCTGGTACATACAAGTCATACGATTCAGTAATGAACTTTCACCTTTAAGATGAATAAGGTCAGAGGACCTAATATATAACATGGTAACTGTAGTGATAACTACATTATGTAATTGAAATTTGCTTAGAGTAGAACTTAAATGTTCTCATATATATGGTGATGGATGTGATAACTAAAGGGGGGAATCCTTTCACCATATGATGTACACTTCAAATATCTTACAACTTTTGTCAATTATTCCTTCATAAAGCTGAAAAAAATAATAGGTGACACCAAGACATTAACTGCAAGAAAGAGATGGTTACAGAGATTCAGGAATAGGTTTGGACTGAAAAAATTACACAAGAAAAAAGAATGTAGGCTCACTTCCAAGATGTTTCCTAGTGGTGTTTAAGATCACCTGTCTTCATTTTCATAAAAATAAACAACTTTTATTTGTGAAATAGGGAAGTTAATGTTGTGTTATAGAAATGTGCTTTTCGTGTAATTGTTAGGGTAATTTTTAACTTATTTCTCATATAAATTTGAAAGTTGTTTTCAAAGCAGATTTTGAGGCACAGGGTGTATGATTTCATTTCAGAATGAACATGCTCCACAGCTCTTGCAATGTCATCAATGAACTCTATTGAACATATGGGAGATGAGCTGTCATATTGTATCCATTTTTACATCCAATAAAATATGGATTAAATTAGGAATCATCAATATTGGATACATTTGATCATCACATGGCTTCAAGTGTACATTAAAACACCAGCCTTATCTACTTACCCACTCTCCCCCAAAGTAATGGTTTGTGATTTTGCAGTTACCTAAGGGATGGGAGGAAATACCACTTGGCCATCTTGCACCCTTCTGGCTCCTGTGTCCACGTAAGCAAACCACCACCGTAAAACTGGACCATTGAGAAAAACATTGCTCCAAAACTGCCAGGAAAGGGGAGCCGGGAGGATACAGAAGAGGGAGCTGGCATTTAAGTGCCTCCTTTGTTGCAGGAGCTTCACTCCACGTTAGTCCCGTGGTCCTTAAACCCCTAAGTATGCTCCCAGCGAGGGATGTGTAAATGACCAAGCAGTTCAGTGTTTTCTGACGGTCTTAGCACTGCGCCACGCTCCCACCGAAAGAGTTCAGCTCCAAGCAGCTGCCACTGGAGAATAAAAGTCCCTACTGTTCCGCAGCAGAAACTCCCTACAGGGATCTGGCATTCACCCGCTCCGGGTGTCAAAGTTCTGCAGGGGTGCAGCCGTGGGAGCGTCGCCCCCTCCACTTCCTTTAGCCCCGCCCCTCCGGGTTTTGCTTCCGGGGCGGTTGCGGCAGCCACGTCACCCCGGGCTCTGCTCGCCGGCCGGGCAGTGGATGGTGGGCGCCAAGATGGCGGCAGCTAGTATTCGAGAGAGACAAACAGGTACCGAGTCCTTCACTGCCTTCTCCTTGCGGTTCTGTGCCTGCGGTGGGACGCCCTCTTCCTCTGCGGGTCGCCTCCCTCGGTCGCAGCGCCTGGAGCTGGAAGACGGGCCTCCAGGAGTTTAATCCGGTTCCCGGAGCATCGAGAGCCCCTCCCCTTGGGAGTTTTTAGGGAAGAGATGCCGTGGACCGGAGAGCTCGGCCCCGCTGTGGGTGCGGGAGCCGGGCTTGTGCAGGGGGCCGGCTGGGTGGTCCTTTCCTCCGGAGCCTCGAGGCCGCCAGGACGAGCTCAGGCGGGTGGCATTTCCCCCTCGGTGTTGCCTCTCCGGGTTTGTTTCTGTGCGCGGTTCAGTTCTCTCCGTTTTCACGGTGAAAGTTTCGTTTTCTGGCATTCCCACCGCAGTTAAAAAAACAAGTATTCTTTCCAGGGCAGCTTGCGTCCGGCCGCTTCACCTTTGGACGCGGTCATTGGGGTACCCGACGGGAAACGCCGGGTGGTTTCCCAGCTCCGGGGAGGGGGCTGAGGAATGGCGAGGGGGGAATAGCCTTACCGTGTTAGCTGGTTCACAGGTCCGTGTTTTCAAACTGCACATGCAGTTTATACAGTGAAACAAGTATACATTTCTTCCCCTGAGCTCTGATATGTTTTTCTGTCTTCGATATGCTTAGTTTTGCCTTAATTTCTTCGGCAACTTGCATTTTACCTGTTAGCTGCAAACTGATGGTTTATGCCTGTTAGCCAGTTGTCTTAAAAGTTCGCAAGGACTTTTAATTCTGAGGAGCTAGTGGAAAAAAGCCATCAAAAGTGTGCAAACTTGTAAATTCTGTCTCTTGTAATTATTTTAGGTTGCATGTAAATTTGAATAGGAAAACAATTGGTTGTGATTAAGGTGGCCTATAGAGGGGATTTGGGCTGTGCTTGATTCCTTCCTTCGGGTTTCAAAGAAAAAAATTAATGACAGACTTCAGACTGATAATGACACACAGTGCATACTGAGTTGCGTTCTGCTTTCCCCAATAGATAATTTAATATAAGCTATCAGATGAAGGCAGGCATAACTTACATATATGAAAGTTCTAATAAGATTTGGGGAATACCTGCCATTCATTTTATCTGTGGAAGCAGATAGATGCCCCACTTGTTTTTGAGGTATGGTTCTGACAGCTTAATGAAGCCCAGTGAATTGGGTTATACTACATATTAAAATAAGATCTGAAGGAACACTCTTTATCAATACAAAGGAGCTGTTTGAAAAATGAACATTGGGGACCCTCTCCCCCTCCCTACCTGGGCATCCATTCTGTGGGACCCTTTCCCCCTCCCTACTTGGGAGTCAGTTCTGTGTGATTCTTTCCCTCTACTCATGTGGGAGTCTGTACTTGTTCTTCAATGAATTTCCACCTTTGCTATAAAAAAAAGAAAAAAGAAAATTGTATGGTAGTAATTTTTATATGCAGGAACTGTAGAATTTAAAATCTAACAGCATAATTTCAATTTCTGCAGAAATGAAATTAATTATAGCAAGATTTCACATCATTACTAGATAGGTTATGCCAGCTTAATCATTTATAATATTAGTACCCACAAATTCTGTTTTATTTTCAGAGAAAGATAAACCCTATGATATATGTTATAGTCGCAGAATTATACATCTCCCTGATATGTACTGAAAATGTTTTGGGAAATAACTCACAGTCAATTCTCAGATATTCCAAGTACCAGACAGTGTGATACAGAGGAGTTTGCAATCTATTTGGGTAGATAATGGTTGATATATAATGAGCATTTAGTATTACCGGGCACTGGTTTTAGTGATTTTCATATGTATTATTGTCTCCACTTTGCAGATGCCTGTTTTTTTGCTTTGCTTGTCTGAAGAATCTTTATTCATCTTAAAGTTCCCCTCAAAAGTCATCTTGTTTGTGCATGTGTCCTGGACCACTGCCCTCTCTATTTCTGCCTTTAGTTCAACAGGCAGAATCCTGTGCTTCCATGGTCCTTCATGCATGCCTCTGTGTTGAGGTTCTTGCTCAGCTCCCTCACTTCTGAGCATTGGAGAGCCACAGATCAACTGCTTTCTCTCTTGTGATCTCTTGAGCTTCTTGGATAAATAGGTATTATCTACATACTGACGATCCCCAAGTTCATCTCTCTAGCCTGTCCTCTGAACTCAGTATACCACATATCAATTAATGGCAACTCCATTTGTGTAGTTGCTCAGGTCAAAAACCTTGGAGTTTTCTTGACTTCTCTCTTTCATATCCCACATCCAGGTCTGTCCATAAATCTTGTCAGCTCTATTATGGATTTTTTTTTAAACTATGTTTTATTGAGAGAGAGAGAGAGAGAGAGAGAGAGAGAGAGAGAGAGAAACATCAATGATGAGAATCATCGGTCGGCTGTCTCCTGCATGCCCCCTACTGGGGATCGAGCCAGCAACCGGGGCATGTGCCCTTGACCGGAATGGAACCTGGGACCTTTCAGTACGCAGGTTGATGCTTTATCCATCGAGCCAAACCAGCCGGGGCATCAGATCTATTCTGAAGATATTTCCAGGATCTGACCGTTGTCATTGCTGTCTCCCATGTCCAAGCCACCATGAATTTCTGTAATAACTGCCTATTTGGTCTCCTTGCTTTTGCATCCCTGTCCCCCTTCATTTTTCTTCACACAGTACTCAAATGTTACATATTTACTCAAAACCCTCCAGCTGCTTCCTGTTTCATTCATAGTAAAAGCCACAGTGATTTTACAGTGGTCTACAGCAGTGGTTGGCAACCACTGGTCTACAAGACTCCAGATGATCTGATTCGCACTGAATTTTTTGACCTCATTCCCTGTTATTACTCCCTTTTCTAGCCACACTAGACTTCCCACTTCAGAGCCTTTATATGTGTTTTTTCTATCTAGAATATTCTTTTAGAGATATCTGTGGCTCACTCCCTCATTTCCTTTAGGCCTTTATTCAAATGTTACCTACTCAGGAGACCTTTCCTGACTGCTTAAAATTACACCACTATTTCTTCTTCCCCCTTCCCTTCCTTGTTTTTCTCCATAGCTCTTATCCTGATCACACATACCACATGTTTTATTTATTTTGTTGTTTTTTTCCCCCCAACTAAATTGAAAGCTACTTGAGGATAGGTAATTTTATTGTCTGTTTTGTTTAATGCCAACAACTAAAACTGTGTCCAGCAGATGGTAAACACTACTAAACATTTGTTGAATGAGTTGAGTATATAGTGAATGAGTGAAAACAAAAACAAAAACATTTCAGGCAAGGATGAAACTACATTAGCCAAATCTAGAACTGTGGATAATATGTTTAGGGCCAATAAAGGAAATTAGTTTGTCATTTGAGCTAAAAGCAATGATGTACGCCTTTAGGGCGTTACTCTGATGAAAGTAAAATTACATTCTTATACATTATTTGTACACAGGCCTTTTGCTTTATTAACAAACTCACTGTGTCAAAACCTCTGTTAACAAGTTGGCCAAGGCTCAGAGTTGGGGATATTCATCTAGATGGGGCTGAGAAGGCAAATACCTGCTGTTACCGGCCTCTCATTTAGCCGAGGCCTACCTCTGGAGAACTCTACACCTGGGGCTCACATGCAGCTCAGGCTGTGGTTCTTCCCAGGTGTCCTGTGTCAAGAGTGAGCAGCTGTTCCTAGAAACGAGATTCTCTCTGTCGGGCCGTGAGTGCCAGGATGGTGGCATCTCTATTGTCTGGAGGTGGGAGGAAGGAAGAGCTCTTTTAAAGCACAGTGGGAGAGTTAATCCTGGAGCACCTGCTATGCCTCATGTGTTAGTCATCTTTATGCAAAGTGGTTTTTGTTTGTTTATGTATTTTTTGTATAATACCATAACACCCATGAGCTACTGAAGTAGGTGTAAATTAGTATTGGCAATGTGTGTTATTGGCTGGGCATTAGGTACTAATATTTTACCAAAATGTTATGTCTGAATGTACACACATAAATATGCAAATATATCACTGAAATGCAATTTCTTATTTTACCTGCCTCAAGAAACAAGCATTTAATAGAATGTTTTCTAGTGAGTGAGTAAATATGCTGTAAATTAATATTCAGGTAATTTGAGCATTATGTAATTCTCTAGTAGGAGTTGGGTTTGTAGATTATTCTGTATTAATAATAAAGCCTTTTCAAAAATGCTTTTTAAAATCAACTAAGTAGATTTTAGTGTTGCCAATCTTTTAAAAATTAAATCACCTAAAGAGTACCTACCCTATTTGGCCATCTCATCTTCACATAGAAGTACATCAAGATTTTTATTTTCCTTAAAATTAATTATACCTGAGTCTGTTATTTGTACCACATGAACAGATGAGCAATAAAAACCAAAGAAGTAGCCCAATGGGCGTGACTCAGTGGTTGAGCATCGACCTATGAGGCAGGAGGTCACGGTTCCATTCCCGGTCAGGGCACATGAGTTTCAGGCTCAATACCCAGTCATTTGATTAATTAGTTTTATTTGAATAATTTGTGTATTTTGTTTTGAGGTAGTAAGTAATAAATGTGGGGAAAAAGTGAAATCCTAAAAAACAATGTTATATTTAATGAGACTCTTTTTATTTCCAGTGGCTTTGAAACGTATGTTGAATTTCAATGTGCCTCATGTTAAAAACAGCACTGGAGAACCAGTATGGAAGGTAAGAGGGTTTATTTTAATGGGGACTATTCCCTTTTTCTCAGCCCTTATTGGTGGTGATTGGATGGAATTTCTTGTTAATACTGAACGGTCGGACATTTTAGTGGTAATGCATGAATATTTTATTTTTCTTTAACATGACTTCTTAATGTGAATCTTTTTGATAAATACTATATGGAGTAAGACAGGCAATGATAGTAGCATTTCATCTAGGTAATCCTGATCTCCTGGGCAGCACCCCTCTCTTAGGTCTTCACTCTGGTTGATGTTTTGTTCTTTAGCTCTGCTAGTCCAGAGTTTGGATCTTGCAAGCTTGCTCAGGGTTAGTGAGACTCTGGGGATTGGTCCATTTTAATCAACTCTTGAGAGAGTGATCTGTAAACCAAAATGCCACTTCATTGCCCTAGCCTAGGCGATTCGGCTCAGTGGATAGAGCGTTGGCCTGTGGACTAAAGGGTCCCAGGTTTGATTCCGGCCAAGGGCACATGCCTGGGTTGTGGGCTAGGTCCCCCTGTCCCCCAGTAGGGGGCATGCAGGAGGCAGCCAATCAATGATTCTCTCTCATCATTGATGTTTCTATTTCTCTCTCTTCCTCTCTGAAATCAATGGGGAAAAAATGACACTTCATTAATTTACTGATATATAAAACTATTAGTAAAACTGGTAATTGGATCAGAAAGCAATCCATAATCTTTCTCCCTGAGCTATTTCATTCTAAACTTCGTGCTGCCTCTAGCTCTTTCTTCAAAGAGAGAATACAGTCAATTAGTTTCAAACTTATCAGTTTATAATCACTTTAAGTTTAATTAAGAACAGGTCAACTTGGTTACAGTTTTGGGTGTTTTGAAAATTCTCCACGAGTCCTTAGAAGTACTTTGGTTAAAGCTATCTATATTGAATTATTCATAGTTTAAGTTTGAGCATATCCCCGAACTTCTCCCTTCCTTCCTCGTTATTTATGGGCATCTCCTTATATTGCCCCTTGCATAAACTATATTTGTTTATTTTTTAATGTTTTTATTGATTTTTAGAGAGAGAGAGATAAAAACATCAATGAGAGAGAAACAGATGAGAGGCTGCCTCCTGCAGGTCTCCTATTGGGGATCAAGCCTGAAACCCAGGCAACATCAGTTTGTTTTCTATATCTATGAGTTTGTTTCTGTTTTTATTGTTCATTTATTTTGTTTTTCAGACTTCACGTGTAAGTGAAATCTTTCTCTGTCTGACTTATTTCAATTATCGTAATGCTCTCTAGGTCCATCAGTGTTGTTGCACATGGAAAGATTTCATTCATTTTATGGCTGAGTAATATTCCATTGATTATGTGTACCGTATCTTCTTTATCCAGGACACTTAGGTTGCTTCCATACTTGGCTATTGTATATGAAATGTCCTTTCTCTTTCTTTCTTTCTTGCTCTCTCTCTCTCTCTCTCTCTCTCTCTCTATCTTTTAAATCCTCACCAGAGGATATTTTTTCCATTGATTTTCAGGCAGAGTGGAAGGGGAGGGGGAGGGAGAGAGAGAGAGAGAGACATCAATGTGAGAGAGGCACATCGATTGGTTGCCTCCTTCACGGGAGGAGGTCAGGGATCGAATGGCAGTGGAGGCACATGCCCTTGAGCCAAGCCAGCCAAGGCTTCTTTGTCTCTTTATGGCCTTTTTTAAAAAGTTTATTTTATCTGATAAAGGTATTGCTAGCCCAGCTTTTTTTTTCTTTTTCATTTCCATTTTCATGAAATATTCTTTTCCATCCCTTTACTTTCATTCTGTGTGTGTCCTTCTATCTGAAGTGGGTCTCTTTTAGGCAACATATGTATAGGTGTTTGTTTGTTTTTTAAATATATTTTTATTAATTTCAGAGAGGAAGGAAGAGTGAGAGAGAGATATAAACATCCATGATGAGAGAAAATCATAGATTGGCTGCCTCCTACACACCCCACATTGGGAATCGAGCCCGAAACTCAGGCATGTGTCCTGACCAGGAATCGAACCGTAACCTCCTGATTCATAGGTTGACACTCAACCACTGAGCCATGCCAGCCAGGCTTGTATTCTTTTTCATTCAGCCATCCTTTTTCCTTTTATTAGAGCATTTAATCCATTTACATTTAAAGTGATTTTTAAAAAAATATATTTTTATTGATTTCAGACAGAGAGGAAGGGAGAGGGGGAGAGAGACAGAAACATCAATGATGAGAGAAAATCATCAATCAGCCGCCTCCTGCATGTCCCCCACTGGGGATCGAGCCCACAACACCTGGGCATGTGCTCTTAACCGGAACTGAACCCAGGACCCTTCAGTCCTCAGGCCAACACTCTATCCACTGAGCCAAACCAGCCAGGGCTAAAGTGATTATTGATAGGTCAGTCATTATTGCCATTTTATTCATATTTTTTATCTTCTTCATAAAGAAGTTAACATTTTTTGTAATGCTGGTTTAGTGGTGATGAACTCCTTTAGCTTTTTCTTGTCTGGAAAGCTCTTTATGTCTCCTTTGATTTTTATTTTTTTTAATTGATTTCAGAGAGGAAGGAAGAGGGAGAGAGAGGTAGAAACATCAATGATGAGAGAGAATCATTGATCAGCTGCCTCCTGCACGCCATCCCCACTCCTCCGGGGATCGAGCCCACAACCAAGGGCATGTGCCCTTGACTGGAATTGAACCTGGGACCCTTCAGTCCACAGGCCGACACTCTATCCACTGAGCCAGACTGGCTAGGGCTCTCCCTTGATTTTAAATGACAGCCTTACTGGGTAATTTTGGTCATAGTTCCTTGATTTTCATCACTTTGATTAGTTCATGCCAGTCCCTTCTGGCCTGTAATGTTGAGAAATCATCTGACAGTCTTATGGGAGGTCCCTTGTAGGTAATTAACTGCTTTTCTCTTGGTGCTTTTAAAATTCTCTGTCTTTAACTTTTGGTATTTTAATTACGATCTGTCTTGGTGTGGGCCTCTTTGGATTCATCTTGTTTTGGCTCTCTGCTCTTTCTGGACTTGTATGTCTATTTTCTTCTCCAGGTAGGGGAAGTTTTCTGTCATCATTTCTTCAAATAGGTTTCATTCCCTTATTCTCACTCTTCTTCTGGTGGTACCAAATGTTGTTATACTTGAAGTTGTCCCAGATGTCCCTTAAACTGTCTTTTAATATATATATTGCTGTTTTTATTGGGTGTTTTCAGCTACTTTGTGTTCCAAATCACTGATTCAGTTCTCTGCTTCATCTGATCTGCTGTTGGTTCCGTCTTCATTTCAGTTATTGTGTTCTTCCTTGGTTCTTTTTTATTGTTGTTTTTTTTTATCTTTGTGTAAGTTCTCCCTGATTTCATCTGTTCTTCCTCTATGTTCATTGAATATCCTTATACCCAGTGTTTTGAACTCTATCTGGTAGATTGCTTGCCTTCGTTTTGTTTAGTTCTTTTTCTGGAGTTTTGTTCCATTTTTTCATGTGGGACATGTTGCTTTTCTTCTCATTTTGACTGACTCCCTATATTTATTTATAGGTGCTAGATAGATCTGCAGTGTCTCCCAGTCTTGGCAGAGTGGCCTTAAGTAGTAGGTGTTCTGTAGTAGATGTCAGAGTGGGGCCCACTGGTGCAGACTCCCTGGTCACCTGAGCTGGGTGATTGCTATTGGTATGCCAGTGGATGGGATTGACCCCCAGGCTGACTGGATGTGAGGATTGGCCATAATTACAGTGGATGAGCAGTAGTGCGGGGGTTGACCTGATTGAGTGGGATAACTATAGTGGGGCTCTGGTGCCTGCCATGTCCACCCTTTGGGTTTGTCATTTGTGGAGCTAATTCGGTGGTGCTCTGGTATGGCCTGAAGATGGCTACTGGGTGTATTGGTTCTAGGGCCTCTTGGGAGGGCCTCTGGTGCACGTCCAAATCAGCCAATGCCTGTGCCTGGCAGGGACCACCTGGTAGGACTTACAGTGATCTGTGGTTGTTTACAGCCTATACTGGACTTGGAGGTGCCTGGGAAAGGCTATGCTGCAAACCAAGGCCAACTGCCACTCATGGCAGGGACCATTTAGCAAAGGGTACAGGGCATGCTGAAGACAGCTGCTGCTTGTTTGGTGTTTGTGGACTTTGAGAGATTAAAGTCCAAAGTGTGAGCCAAGGCCGACAGCTTGTGAGGAACAGCTACTAATTGAGGTTTGGGCTGGTGCATGGGTTGGGTAAGGAAAGTTTTCAGGGAATCAATTTGAATCCAGTTTGATGGAGACTCAAGATTTGGTGCCCACTTGCACCTGCAGGCTGGGTGGGGGTGGGCTCAGCAAAGGAACAAAGGCGCCTGCCAGCAGTTTGCTCCCAGAGAGAGCTGCTCCTCCAGCCCTCACCCTGAATCTAGAGAATTCAGTTCCTCCCCCTATGTCCCTAGTGCTTTCCAAGCTGCTTCTCTGTGCTGGAGCTTAGAGTGAGTGAGTCTGTGAGTGAATAAGTCTGTTTTAGTCCCTCTAAGACTTCAGCACCTAGGTCTACAGCAGCAGCCCCTCTCTCGAACTCCCCTCACTTGGACACACTCACTGCTGGTTTTCACAGCCAGATGTTTGGGGGACTATCCCTTCGTTATTGGTGCTGAGGGCTGGGATCCCTCATTCTTCAGGGAGGACCTCCACAGCCATGATATCCATCCCAATTCTTAAACTGCCACACGTGGGAGTGGGACCAGCCCGTTCTGCATCTCTGCCCCTCCTACCAGTCTCAGTATGGCTTGCATTTATCCTTAGTTGTAGGAGTTCAGTTCAGCTAGTCTTCAGGTGATTCTCAAGGATGGTTGTTCTGTCATTTAGTTGTAATTTTGATGTGGTTGTGGGAGGAAGCACACACAGCGTTTACCTACTCTGCCATCTTGACCAAAAGTCCTCTATTTTTTAACATAGAAAAAGTAGTTTGTAAGAAGAAATTTATATAATTATTAATTTATTTTAGCCTAAGTAGTAATGTTTTTAAGAATGGATTACTGCATGAATGGAAATTTTAGTGAAAATGCTAGAAAATATTAAATTGGTATATGTATAAGAATTCAATATACTTTGATTAAAATAAAATGTATATCAACATTGTCATAGTATGGGCTCTCTATTGACTGTTCACTGATAATGATGTTTAAAAACCACAATTTTTTATTAGGTGCTCATTTATGACAGATTTGGCCAGGATATCATCTCTCCTCTCCTCTCTGTGAAGGAGCTGAGAGACATGGGAATCACTCTGCATCTGTGAGTTTTAACATATTTCTAATAATGGCATTTGTTTTCAAATAATTGTTAAAGATTTCTTTGGGTACCTTAAAATTATTAGGGGACATTTATAGAGAATATAATGTTAAGTTGCAGTATTTTATAGAATAACATTTTATGATCTTCCTTTATTCAACCCTTTATTTCTTTTTTTTAAAAAAATATTTTTATTGATTTCAGAGAGGAAGGGAGAGTGAGCGAGAGAGAGAATCATCAGTGATGAGAGAGTATCATTGATTGGCTGCCTCCTGCACGCCCCTTACTGGGGATCAAGCTCCAACCCGGGCATATGCTCTTGACTGGAATAGAACCCGGGACCCATCAGTCCACAGGCCAACACTCTTATCTACTGAACCACACCAGCGAGGGCAAATCCCCAGTCTAAAACTTTTGAATTTCAGAATTTAAATTTTCTCTCATATTTTTTTCTACAGACTGGTTTACCCTCTTATGTGAAGGAAAAGGGCTGGTTGTCTTAAGATCTCTTCCAGCTCTAAACATTTTTTATTCCTTTAATTTACATATACTTTTAAAATTAGTTTACCATTAATATGAAAAATTTAAGTAATTATGAAGTAATGACTTAATCACTGTAGAAGGCTATTATGCTGTCTTCTTAACTACTGAATTTATTTGATTATGTTGCTTCTAATATGTTTGATAAATTGCATGTGCCTCTTCACTCTCTTTATAGAAGGATGACTAAAATATTTTATATAGAAGGACATATATAAAAGGTTGTACATAGAATATTGCTTATAGAAGCATGGCTGTAGAATATTATAGAAATAGAATTTTAGTTCTATTTCCTGATACAAGCATGATAAAATCTTACAATGAAGAATAAAGACATTTTGTGATTTGATATTGGATATTTGAATGAATATACTGCCTGGATTGTAAAAAAGAAAATTATCAAGTGATAAAAATCTTTGCATGCTTATGCATTCTGTTACGTAGCAAAAAAAAAAAAAAAAAAATTCTATTAAAGGAAGCATTTATATGTCTTTCATTTAAAAAATATATTTGACTTTATGGTTAAATTTTTTTTACTGCTTCTAAAGACTTTCAGCTTTCTGTTTTTTTCTCTCTTGGAAAACTTCACTTTCCTTCCACTCGCCTCCCCAATCTTTTTCTATGAAAAATGGGAAAAAAATTCATTTTGAATGTGCTTTAAGTTCTCTTTCAAGGAGAACATTGGTAGAAGAGGTATTAAAAGTAAGGCAACTGGAGTATAAGAAATGAAGACTAAGAGATTAGAATCTTACTACATAAATAGTAACACTGATACAAGGAGAAAGCTGGGTTAAATAAGTAATTACAGCAAGAGCTTTTAGAGTACCGGTTACTGTTCTTGAACTAGTGAACTCCCAGTTTGGTAAATACTGATTTAAACTGTCTTTTTAGGTAAGTGACTAAGAAAAAAGTGAGTTTTATGTTCTTTATGTCTTCTAGGCTTTTGCACTCGGATCGAGATCCTATTCCAGATGTTCCTGCAGTGTATTTTGTGATGCCAACTGAAGAAAATATTGACAGAATGTGCCAGGTAACATGATTTCTTATTTTCCTGACTCTTGAATGTGAAAACAGATTTTTTAAAAAAATCTTAAGATATCCAGTGTGAAAAATCAGAAATTCCCTTACTCAGTTTCCCACTTTGATTTTTTGAGACTATGTTTGAATTTTAAATACCAGTCTGACAGATTAAAATTATTTTTTTGGCTGAAGAAGTATTTTATTGATTAAGACTGAGTCTAGCTTAAAAAAAAAACAAACCCACAAATAAATAAAAAACCTAACACTATAGCTTAAAAGTAGGATTTTATTTTTCTAAGATAATAATTAGCCCGGAAGTAGGATGTCCAAAGTAGTATAGCCGCTCTACGAGGTAATCAAAGACTCAGGCTCCCTCTATCTTTCTGATCTATCATCTTTAGTTTGTAGCTTTTCATTGGCTTGCTTATTGCTTCATGGATGCAAGGTAGCAGCTGCAGCTGTAAACATCACATCTTTGCTCAGGCTGGAGGAAGGGGAGAATGGATATGCCACCCCTGGCTGTTCATTTAGATCAGGAAAGCTAAGCTTTCCCTGAAACTCCCAGACGACTTTCATTTATGCCTCACATAATTAACTTCAAAGGAGGCTGTGGAAGTTAATATTTAGATAAGTGTATTGCTACCCCAAACAAAATCTGGATTCTTTTAGCAAGGAAGAGGGGGATATTGAATAGGTAGCTAACAGATCACAAGCATCTTTACTTATTTATTGTTGAATGAAGTTACTAATTAAATTATTGTTGAAAATCACATATTTTGTGTCTTCTTTAGTTAATGATGCCTGGCTTTCTATTTTACCCTGCATTAACTCAACTATGCCACTTTTAAAAGAGGCACAATTTATCAGTCCCTTCCTATTTCCTTTTGTTACAACAGTTTTATTGAAATATAGTTCACCTAACCATAAAATTCACCCATTTTCAATGTACAAAGTGTAGAGTTCATTGGTTTTCAGTATATTCAGAGTTGTGCAACCATCATTATAATAAATTTTTAGAACATTTTCATCTCCTTAACTGTTATATCGTCCACCTCCACTTCCTATCCTGAGCTACTTTTTGTTTCTTAACATATGAATGGAATTATATACATGGTCTGTTGTATCTGACTTCTTTCTTTTAGCATAGTATTTTCAAAGTTCATATCGTAACATGTACCAGTACTTCATTCCTCTTTATTATGTAACTAGAGGCCCGGTGCACAAAAATTTGTGCACTCGGGAGAGGGAGAGGGGTCCCTCAGCCCAGCCTGTGCCCTCTCGCAGTCTGGGACCCCTCAGGGGATGACCACCTGCTGGCTTAGGCCCGCTCCCCGGGGGATTGGGCCTAAGATGGCAATCAGACATCCCTCTGGAAGCCCGGCAGCCCTTGGGGGATGTCCACTTGCCAGCGGGGAGCAGGCCTAAACTGCAGTCAGACATCCTTAGCGCTGCTGAGGAGGCAGGAGAGGCTCCCACCACCACCGCTGTACTGGCAACCATCAGCCTGGCTTGTGGCTGAGCAGAGCTCCTCCCATGTGAGAGCGCACTGACCACCAGAGGGCAGCTCCTGCAGTGAGCATCTGCCCTCTGGTGGTCAGTGTGTGTCATAGTGACCAGTCATTCCCAGTCCTTCTGCTGTTAGGGTCAGTTTGCATATTACCCTTTTACTATATAGGATAGAGGCCTGGTGCACGGGTGGGGGCTGGCTGATTTGCCCTGAAGGGTGGCCTGGATCATGGTGGGGGTCCCCACTGGGGTGCCTGGCCAGCCTGGATGAGGGGATGATGGCTGTTTGCAGATGGTCACACCCCCTTCAGGGTGGGGGTCCCCACTGGGGTGCCTGGCCAGACTGGGTGAGGGGCTGAGGGCCGTTTTCAGGCTGGCGGGTGACTGAAGCTCCCAACCTCTCCTTTTTTTCTTTTTTCTTTTTATTCTGGGATTTATTTACCTTCTATGGCTGTCACTGGAACTGAGAGCCGGCTTTAGCTCTGAGGCTCAGCTCCAGCTCTGAGACCTCGCTGCTTTAAGCAGGTATCTGGGTTTGTTTGGCTTCTATAATTGAAACACTGTTACAGCTTCAGCTCTGAGGCCCGGCTGGCTGAAAGCAGGTTTCTGGGTTTGTTTAGCTTCTATAATTGCAACATAGTTGCTTAGAGTACAGCTCAGAGCTGGGCAGCGGCAGGCGGGGAACCTTGGCTTCCTCCATCACTGGAGCAAGCAAGCCTCCTGTTCGCTTCAGCTGCCTGGCTGCTGGCCGCTGTCTTGGTTGGCAGTTAATTTGCATATCTCGCTGATTAGCCAATGGGAAGGGTGCAAAGTTATGGTTAATTACCATGTTTGTCTATTATTAGATAGGATAATAGTCTATTGAATGAATATACCAAATTTTCTTTCTCCATTAGTTGATGGGCATTTGGGCTGATTCCACCTTTTGGCTTTTATAAACATTTGTATATATTTCTGTATAGATATGTGTTTTCATTTCTGTTACGTCCATAAACACCTTGGAGCCGAATTGCTTGGTAAAACTTAACCTTTTGAGGAATTGTGAAACCAATTTCTCCATATCCTTGCTAGTACTTTTTATTATCTGTAGCCATCCTAATGTGTATCTCATTGTGGTTTGGATTTGCATTTCCTTGCTGACTAATGATATTAAGCATTGTTTAATATGCTTATTAGCCATTTGTATATCTTTGGAGAAATGTCCATTCAGAACTCTAATTTTTAATTGAGTTGTCTTTTTTTATTATACTTTTAAAAAATATATGTTTTTATTGATGTCAGAGAGAGGAAGGGAGAGGGAGAGAGAGAGAGAAACATCAATGAGAGAGAAGCGTCAATGGGCTGCCTCCTACATAACCCCTACTGGAGATCGAGCCTGCAACCTGGGCTGGTGCTCTGATAGGGAATTGAACTTGTGACTTCCTGGTGCATGGATGTTACTCAGCCAACTGAGTTGTCTTTCTATTGTTTTGTTGTTAAAGTACTTTACATATTTGGGATACTAGACACTTATCAAGTATATTATTTGCAATTATTTTCTCCCATTTTGTGGGTTTTTTTCACTTTCTTTATAATATCGTTTGGAACACAAAATTTTTAAATTTTGATTTTAAACAATTTAAATTTATTTTTTCTTTAGTTGCTTATACTTTTGATGTCATGTTTAAAAAACCAGTGCCAGCCCCGGCTGGGTGACTCAGTTGGTTGGAGCATTGTTCTGTACACCAATATCTAGGTTGCGGGTTCAATCCCCAGTCAGGGTTCGTATGGGAGGCAACCAATCAATGTTTTTCTCTCTCTCTAAAGTCAGTCAATAAACATATCCTCAAGTGAGGATTTTAAAAAAAAGGAAAGAAAGGAACTATTGCCAAATCTTTGTTTTCTTCATATTTTTATATATGGTTTGAGGTAGGTGTCCAACTTAATTCTTTTTCATGTGACCATCCAATTGTCCCAACATCATTTGTTGAAGAGATTATTCTTTCCCCAATGAAAGGTCAATTAACAGTGGTTACATTGGTTTATTTCTGGACTCTCAGTTCTATTCCATTGACCTTTGTTCTTATGCCAGTACCACACTGTCTTGATTACTCTTCCTTTGTAACAAATTTTGAAAGTTGAAAATTGAGTTCTTCCACTTTGAACTTTGTTTTCAATGTTATTTAGGCTTTTTTGGGTCCTCGAATTTCCATATTAATTTTAGGATTAGCTTACCAATTTCTATAAAGAAGCCACCTGAGGATCTGTTAGGGATTGCCTTGAATCTGTAGATCAATTTTTAGAGTATTGCCATCTTAACAATATTAAATTTTTTGATTTATGAACATGCAGTATCTTTCCATTCCTTTTGATCTTTCAGTAATGTTATATAGTGTGTAGAATATAAGTCTTGCAATTCTTTTGCTAAATTTATTCTTTATATTTTTAGTGCTATTGTGAATGGAATTATTTTGGGGGGTGGGGGGGTGGGGATTGCAAGTGTGTAGACACCCAGTTGACTTTTATATATTGAGCTTGTATCCTGCAGCCTTACTCAACTTCTGTGTCCTTTTGAAATGTTTCCATCATTCTTTGTCTCCTTCTTACTTTTCTGGCACAGTCCAGGATTCAAACATTTGTCTAAGGAGCCCTGGTTGCTTTTTGTAGAGAACAGTATTTAGACATTAGCATCTGATCATTGCTACTAGGGTGTCCCAGTCCTTTGGCCCTTTCAATGAACAGAGCTAAGAAATATATGTATGTACCTATACACACACTTTTATATTTATACTAGAGGCCCAGTGCACGAAATTCATTCACGGATAGTGTCCCTAAGGCATGGCTGGCGATCAGGGCCAATTGGGGCCTTCCGGCTGCCAGCCAGGGCCTCCCTTCCCCAGCTGCTGGCTGGGGCCTTCCTTCGTTCTGTGCCGCCCCCCTGGTGGTCACTGCATGTCATAGCGACCGATTGAACTTCTGGTCAAACTCCTGAGCAGACAATTTGCATATTAGGCTTTTATATATATAGATTTAATTTTATAAATCTTCCTACTTATCTTTCTAGATAGATAGACAGATAGATAACCTCCAAAACTGTTTCAGTTTAAAAATACAAGATTCATTCTAGCTTTTCCTTTTTCAAGTTTATAACTTCTTTCTCTGACAATAAGAAACATGGCTCTCAATATCCTCAACAGATTTACTTATTTTCTCAGTCCTCTCAATTCTCAGTCCTTTAATGATTCTCCCAACCTTTGTAGAACTACTGCCCTGCTCAGCCACCTTCTTCACACAGGCTCCAACTCCTCAGTTTTTCACATTCCAGCATCTCTGAAATCAGATGCATCTTAAAAATTATGGTGTATTATAGCATTTTATTGCAGCATTAATTCTTTCTTAATGTTACATAAAATAATGATGCCTGTTATGATTGATAATATCTTAGCTTTGAAAAATGTGGTTATTTATAGGTCTGTTTGCCTGGAATTTAAGAAGATAAGTAAATTTGCCCTGGCCACTGTGATGCAGTGGTTGGAGCATGAGCCCTGCACACTGAAAGGTCTTGGGTACAATTTCTGGTTCATGTCTGGGTTGCAGGTTCGATCCTGGCCCCAGTCTGGGCTTGTGTAGGAGGCAGCTAATGAATGTGTCTCTCTCTCATCAATATTCCTCATCCTCTTCCCTCTCCAGTTAGTTTTTGAGGCTTATGTCTTAATGTTCTTGCTTTTCCAAAATTTATTAGTTTTGTTAAATAGTGTAATTAACATGTTAAGCGCCATGTCAGTCACCGGTGACTGACACTATACTTTCTGTCTGGACCTGTCAGTCACTGGTGAAATCGAATATCGGATATCCTGGGCTAAATGGAAAGGAAGACAAAACAGGCTTGGCGCTTAAGGTGTTAATAGGATTTCATTGATAATATAACTAAAATATAACTTTATTAATATATCTACTTGCTTATGTCTGGTAACCAAGTAACCAATACTTCTTTATAACTTTGTTCTCTTAGGATACTTTTTTTGATTGTCATTTTTATATAATTTGTCTCTTAAATGGTATATTACCCTTCAAAACCTTGCTCTTATACTATCTAAAAGATTTTTATTTGCGATCATTCTTTATACTAGCCTGTAAGAATGAAGTATTCATTGTATTTGTAGGATCTTCGGAATCAACTCTATGAATCATATTATTTAAATTTCATTTCTGCTATTTCAAGAAGTAAACTGGAAGATATTGCAAACGCAGCATTAGCAGCTAATGCTGTACCACAAGTAGCCAAGGTAAGAGATTTTCGTTGGCTGATGACATTTTGTTAATATAAAATGTAGTAATATTCTGAAACCTGTTAGTCGATATAGGTGTCTAATAAAGGACCAGAACCACCTAAGAATATTCAGACTCATTACTTTTAGAAAGAGTTCTGATAATGTAAATTATCTTAAACTTGACCTGGGCAAAATAAATCAAACCAAAGAAACCTACTTAATGAATTTGAAAGATAAAAAGAAACTGAATCAATGTTCGTTTTAGGCTGGGATTACTATAATCTTTTTAGCTCAACTTAGAAATAGCTTGCCAGTTGTGTTATCATAAATTATACTCAAAATGTATTGACATTGTTTTATCTATAATCACTACATTTACCATAATATCTCTAGATCTTTTCTTACTTAGGAGAGAGGGTCTAAAAAGCTAAACTGCATATTATAAGAAAAATGAAATTCACAATAAGCCAGCACTTCTATATCATAGTGACAGGTTCAGCTTTGTTACAAATACAGTCTGTAAAACATATTCTTGGTTATAGCCCTGTGCTTCTTGAACTTAGATGAGACATAAATGAAATTCTGGAGAATAGTATAGAGCAAATAAACTAAACAACCATGCATTTACTTCTTATTTTTTCTCACTGATTTAGATAGTCTTCATTCATAGATTTAGATAATACTCTATTATTTCTGATTAGTTTTTGAGGCTTATGTCTTAATGTTCTTGCTTTTCCAAAATTTATTAGTTTTATATAAAACTAGGGGCCCAATGCATGAATTCGTGCACCTTGAAAGGAACTGCAGGCCGTGAGGCTGCGATGGGCACAGGGGCGGGTCTCGGCCCATCCTCCATGCCATCACCTGGCCCCTCCTGCCACGGCCTCCCAGTCCCCTGTCTGCTGGCAGTCCCACTCCCACCACCACTCCCACGCGCTGACAGCACTGGCCCCGCTCACATCCTCTGATGGCATGGAGCGATTGGGGCCAGCGCCATCAATGGGTATGAGCAGCAGCTGCTGTCCCGATCGCCCCTCAGGAGCAGGGGGGGTGGAGAAGCCCTGAGAGGCGATTGGGGCCTGCAGCTACTGCTCACACCCACTGACGGCGCCAAGCAATCGGGGCGGCAGCAGGTGCAAGCAGGGGCAGCGCCAGCAGTAGGTACGAGCGCCAGTTGGAACCGCTGTAAAATAAGCCAGGGCTCAAAGGTTTATTTTTGGTTTTGTGGTGGGTTTTTTTTTATATTAAGTTTATTCTTGTCCAGTTATCCTCCCCCCCCATTCATGCTCTCATCCCCCTGTTGTCCATTGTAATTTTTTTCAATTTTTGCCATTGGTAGATTAAATCAAACTAAATGTGCTTTATTGTAAAATTGACTTGTAAACCTTTTTTTTGTTTGTTTCTAGGTTTTTGATCAGTATCTCAATTTTATTACTTTGGAAGATGATATGTTTGTTTTATGTAATCAAAATAAGGAGCTTGTTTCATATCGTGGTATGTAAAAATAGGAATATTGAATTTATTGTTAACAAAATGAATGGTGTACTGTAAAAAAATGAACTTGTTTAGTGCAGTCCAAAACCAGCTTTGTTTACAGCTATACAGCTCAATAAGATTTTTTTAAAGCATGCAAAGAACACAGGTGTCACATAGAAACAAAATTTTTTTAATAAACCTGTTCTGTAAGCTCAGTGAAGTATCAGTTTTTTTACCTTTTAGGTGCCGCACAACAACTTGCATGAAAGGTTCACTCATGGCAAATAAGACAGTATTTTAGTAGTAAGATTCAGTCAGTTTTTTAGTATTTTAACCCTTGGACAAGAACAAGTTACTTTTCTGTGCTTCGGTTCCTTATCTGTAAAATGGGGATAATAATACTACCTACCTCAGAGAGTTTTTGTGGGCAATAAATAGATTAGTGTAAAATGCCTAGAAAAGTTTCTGCTCATGGTATACACTCAGAAAAAGTTGGCTAATATTGCTGTTTGTCAAGATCAGACAACCACAAGGAGTCAGCAGCTTCTATACTGCTGTTATAGAATGAAGTGCCTTTCTCAGATATAGGTTGTTAGACTCCGCAGTAGTGAGATTGAGTATTGGTTTTAAAGCAAATGCTGTCTAACCACCTCTAAAGCTTGCTTTCCAATTTTGGTAAACTGACCATTCCTGGGATGTAGGTTAAAATTAACAGACATTCATACACACACACACTACAGTATATTGTCTGTGTTTTTTTGTTGATTTTTTTTTTGTAAGAACACTTAACATGAGATCTACTCTCTTAACATGTTAAAGTGTACAGTAGAGTATTGTTGACTATAGGTACAATGTTGTATAGCAGATTTCTATAACTTACCCATGTTGTTTAACTGAAATTTAATGTCCATTGATTAGTTATGTCAAATATTTTTAAGAAAATTGCAGACTGTAGAAGATGTCATTAGCCAATTCAGTGAAATAATCATTAATTTGCTACTTAAGGATTGAGATGTTTGATGATGACTAGAATTTCAGTGGCTCTTAAGTGGAAAATATGTTCCCACTTAAGGGAGCACTTGGAAATGTGTAAGTGCCAGTTGTCGCAACTGGGTGGGCTGCTGCTAGCAGGGACTAGGGATGCTAGATATTCTGCATTGTGTAAACCATGCTCACACAGAAAATTGTTCTGCCCAAACTGTCAGTGGTGCCCTATTATGAAACACTGGACCAAATGATAAGCTACCTTAAAGAAGAGAATATGAATATTTTGGTTTCATTGAGCTCCTTCATATACTTTTTTGTTGAAATTAAACAGCATTCCTATGCTTGAGCTTAGCCAAAAGCCAAAAAGCAATAAACAACACTCCTAAAAGGATAGATTTGTTGAATTGCCCATGTAAGAGATTTTTGACAGTAGTTGTTATTTACAGAAATTTATTCACAGTTAATTGAGTTATAAATTAATTAACTACTTAAGTTACATGATTAAAACCTAGTTTCCCTTAAGTGTTTAAACTAAACTTATAAATGTTGACACATTATTTGTAAATCTGGTTACATAAAAACAAGCACGTTTACTTTTATCAATTAACTCAGACTGAACAACTAAATTCTAGTCAGTCCTATTTAACAGCTTATTTAGCTTAGTTTGCTAAATTTTCTTAAGCAGTTTAAATTGCATTTATAAATTCACTATATTAAATTTTATTTTTAAGTACTTCAGATACCAGACTAGGCAAATTTATAAATCTAACAAGGACAATCTACCCAAATATTTAAATAATTTTTAAAAATAATTAAATTGATGAGTCTAAGTTTATTAAACATTCAAGTCAAGTACTTGTAAATTTAATTTTCTTACACTGCCTCTCAATTTTAAAGAGCACAAGTCTGAAATTATTAATCAGTAAATTTGTATTTAAATACAATTTACTTAAGTATAATCACATCTTAAACTGCTCATATTCTCAATAGTATAGTTATTATAATAATTCTAGGTTGCTTCATAAAGCACTTTACAATATAAGCTCATTTACTCCTTAGAATAACTTTGTGAAGTAGGTATTATTTTCATTTTCCAAAGGAAGAAACTGAGTCTCAGATGTTAAGGAAGTTAATAAGGAAATAGCAGAACCAGGTTACTAAGCCCAGACTCTTATTCCAGGGACAGCACTCTTAACCATTATATGCCAAATCCTCCCACACAGTACAAGTGCTTTAGCTGATCTTAAACAGGTTATTCCAAACATAAATCAAATATACTAATGCCATGGATTTGGTTATCTACTTTCTGTGGATTGAGTATTTATCTTGTAAAGGAGGCAGATTTATATCTCAATGAGACTCAGGCTACTGTCTCAGACAAACCAGATTGTTATCACAAGTGAGTTGATGCTATCGATGGAAAGGTTTTTGACTATTCAGGTCAGTTCTCAGAGTGTGGGATTAGGGTATAGGACCAAAGCGCCAGAAGCTTCCACGTAGATTTTTACCTATATGTTATTAAAAAAATGAACTGTTTTCCTAGATTGTTATCCCCTAATTTATATAATTCACAGTTTACCCTTATGCCATTTCTATCATTAATTTAGATAGATGGCAGTCTGCACCAAGAAGTAGCACATTTTTTCATACAGATTCTGTATTGCTTGGCTCAATTTTTTATTGTTTTTATGTTCTCTGTCTGCATGGACAAAGTATTTCTTTACATATTTTGATATATCCAGTTGGATTCTGTTTTCCTCTCATGTTAATCACAAGTAATATTAAATTTAATATATTTTCACCTTCAGGATGTTTGGAAATTAAAAATAGTATATAGATCATATTTTAGTGTAATCTTTTAACAAATAGTTACTGAGAATCTCCTTGTCAGACTCTGGGCCTAGTTATTGTGTGAAATAGGAAGATGAATAAGGTCAAGTCTTTGACTGTCAATGACAGTCTTCACAACAGTGTTTCTGAAAATATAGCCCCAAGAATCATCTAAGGTGCTTGTCAAAGTTGCATATTTCTTAGAATTATTTCAAATCTATTGAATTGAATCTCTAGGGGAAAGGACGAAGAATCTCTAATTTTTAATAGCTTTCATAGAAATTTCTTTCTCTTCCATATTCCCAGAGTGATTCTTATACCCACTAAAGTTTGGGAACCACTTATGTACCATCTAGTAGATCAGAAAAGACTTTAATATAACTCAACATAATAAAAAGGAAATGATATGTGAAGTTGGTCTTGTCATAATTGATTTGCATTATTCTTTTCTGGCAGTAGTTGAAGATCAGTAGTTTGTTTAGGCCATCTAGTGCTTGTGAATAAAACTATGGAATACAATATATATTTTTCTATTACTCTGGCAAAAACTTTGTGTGTTTTATGTGGTGACTTTTTTTCTTATTACTTCTCTGATATTGATACTAATTACTACTGATACCGAGGTGGGATTTTGTTAAGGTAGTATAATTTTTAATGGATACTTGTAAAGTTTAAACATAAAAAATTTTACTAATTTGAGTATTACATATGTTATTAAACTGAGTATTGATTAGGAGTTTAGTAATAATTTTAAGAGTTTAATAAAATAAGGCATAAATTTTGGTCTCTTTATTTCTCCTTTACTTGTGTCATTTTAGCTATTAACAGGCCAGATATCACAGACACTGAAATGGAAACTGTTATGGATACTATTGTTGACAGCCTCTTCTGCTTTTTTGTTACACTGGGTAAGTTTTCAAGTCTTTCTTCAAAGTAAATTATTTAACAGCTCATTTTAATCTGTTAAACTATAATATCCTGTTTTTGTTTTTTATACACTCCACACATGCACTTATTTAGACTATTTGTAGAAAATAACCTGAAAGAATCCATATCTAATTCTTAGTGGGGATTATTTTAGTGTATTGGAATCAAGAGGGTTAACATTATACATGGCTAAAATTTGAATTTTTCTTATTATATGTATAAATAAATTGCCATCAGACCAAAACAAAGTTTAAAAATTTGCTAATAGTCTAATTTTTACTTCTGCAGTTGACTGAGCACTCTTTGAATAGAATCTAAAATGCAACAATTTCAATATATAAAAAATACAATGTTCCAAGTTTGTTTTATGAACTTCTCAATGCATTCGTTTTTATTTTATTTTAGATTTTTGCCTTTGAAAAATGTGATGTAATAAATTAAGAGGTTTGATAAGTTGATAATTTTTAGGAGCATTTAAAATTATGTGAAGAGGTGTTTTCTGTTATCTTTTAAATTAATATTTCAAAAAGAGATTGTAATCCTTTATGGTTAATTTATAAAATAAATAAAAAATAATAATAGCAAACTGCTAAATTATCTTCATTCTTTTTCTTTAAGTGACATTAAAGTGAATCTTGTGAGTAGAGAGTAAACTTACTTTTTGAAACTGCCTGTAGGAAGTTGAAATGCCCATTTAATGAATTCATTGAAAAACCTGGTCACATTGATTGCCCAACACTATATAAAAATAGTCTTTCTGACTCCCTTTATAATTGGGAAGGTTCATTTTGCTTTTACTCTTCAGATTATAAATCCTTTTTTTATGTTTGTAACCTAAAATTATATACATGTATTGTATGTTGTTGTTTTTTTTTTAAAAAAAAAATATATATATATATATATTATTGATTTCAGAGAGGAAGGGAGAGGGAGAGAGAGATAGAAACATCAATGATGAGAGAGAATCATTGATTAGCTGCCTCCTGCACACCCCCAACCGGGGATCGAGCCTACAACCCAGGCATGTGCCCTTGACTGGAATCAAACCTGGGACCCTTTGGTCCGCAGTCTGACGCTTTATGCACTGAGCCAAACCAGCTAGGCTGTATGTTATTTTTTAATGCTGATAAATTTTGTAAGTAGTCATTTTAATTATTAAGAGTGGAAATCATTGCTAACAACTATTGTTAAAATAGGTGCTGTTCCTATAATCAGATGTTCAAGAGGAACAGCAGCAGAAATGGTAGCAGTGGTGAGTTTATGCAAATATCCATTGGGGATAAATAATACTGCATCACCTGTTTTACATAAATACCTCAAATGTTTTTGTTAATTTTAAGAATATGATTGCTATGAGTTACATTATTAAGTACCTAAAGCAAATATTTTTATAACATTGGGATTCCACCAAAAATAAAAAGTAATCATTGTGTACTTCTATGTAATGGAATAAGATGATTTACTTCAATGTGCTATTCTAGCCCTATTATTTTAAAAACTAGAGGCCCAGTAGACGAGAATTTGTGCACTGGGGGGGGGGGGGGGGGGGAGGGGTAAAGCCCAACCCCTCCTGTGGCCCCTTTCAATCTGGGACCCCTCGGGGGATGTCCACCCTGCCGACTTAGAACCAGTCTCTGGGGTATTGAGCCTAAACTGGCAGTCAGACATCCCTCTGGCAGCCCAGGAGCCCTGGATGATGTCCACCTGCTGGCTTAGGCCCTCTCCCCGGGGGATCGGGCCTAAGCTGGCAGTCAGATATCCCTCTGGCAGCCCGGGAGCCCTCAGGGGATGTCCAACTAATGGCATAAGCTGTTAGTTGGACATCCTTAGCGCTGCCACAGAGGCAGGAGAGGCTCCCAGCACCGCCGCTGTGCTGGCCAACCATGAGCTGGCTTCTGGCTGAGCAGCACTCCCCCTGTGGAAGTGCACTAACCACAGGGAGCAGCTCCTGGATTGAGCATCTGCCTCCTGGTGGTCAGTATGCGTCATAGTGACTGGTCGTTCCAGTTGTTCTGCCGTTAGGGTCAATTTGCATATTCTTTTATTATATAGGATACTTTTCATTGGTTTTGTTGATGTTTGCTTTGTTTTTTGTTTTTGTTTTTTTTTTAGAGGGAGAGTGAGGAAGGGAGAGGGATAGAGAAATAGAAACATCGATGAAAAAGAAACATCATTGATCAGCTGCCTCCTACACACCTCCTACTGGGGATCAAGCCTGCAACCCAGGCATGTGTCCTGAGTGGCCAGATTATCATGACCACCTGACGTTTGTAGGCAAATTAGCCGTACACTGCATCGTATGGGATATGGAAGCTGAAGGCCTGTTCAAACACCTTTGCTGTCTGCAGTTACCAAGATAAAACGTCTCCAATTCGCACAGGAACATAAGGATTGGATAGTCGAGCATTGGAAAAAAGTCATGTGTTCCGATGAATCACGTTTCCAGATGCATCATGCAGATGGCAGAGTGAGAATTTGGTGGAAACAGCGTAAAAGCATGCACTCCACATGCATGAGTACAACCCTTCAAGCTGGTGGGGGCAGTTTTACGGTTTGGGGCATGTTTTTTCTGGCATGATTTTGGTCCTTTAATTCGTGTGGAACAACGTCTGAATAGCACAACATACCTAAGTATCGTTGCTGATCAGCTTCATTCTATCATGTTGATGGCATATCCCAATGGAGATGGCTTCTTCCAACAAGACAATGCGCCATGCCACGGTGCTCGTATTGTTCAGGAGTGGTTTCAAGAACATGAGGGAGACTTTACCTTGCTTAGATGGCCCCCACAATCACCAGATCTCAATCCAATTGAGCATTTGTGGGACGAAGTTAAAAGAGCCATCAGGCAGCTGGTTCCACAACCATCAAATCTCACAGAACTGGACAGTGCTACTCATCAGGCATGGTGTCAGATTCCTCGCATCACCTTTCAACATCTCGTGGAATCAGTGCCAAGAAGAATTGCTGCAGTATTGAAGGCAAAAGGTGGCCCAACGAACTACTGATGGGGTGGTCATAATAATCTGGCCACTCAGTGTATGTTCCTCATTCAGCCTTTTCTTTTTTCTTTTTTTTTTTCAGCCTTATTTTTCCAAATAGTATTTTATACCTATTTGATCCCACAAACTGTTTAATATTTAACTTTATTTAGCAAATATTTATTAACAGTGATAACCATTTTTAAAATTGTTAGGTGCATTTTGCTACAACATTGGAATAAAATATTCAATATAAACTGAGCACTCAAAATTTGCTTTAAAGATTAAAAAGTAAATAAGGGATTAGAAAAATTACTGAAAAGGAAAGAGGGTAAATGGTATGGAAAGGAGGAGGAAGGTACACTAACGTTTTTTAGTTTTATTAGCCCAAATGAATCATTGACTGGTGGAAGGCTGCTTTCTTTCACATACTTCATTTCCATTCTGGAGCTTCTTGTAGCCTCCACTATATAGTCACATTCCTTGGTACAACAGAGTCATGCTTCGGCTGAGAAGGTGGGTCATTACTGCAAAGCGTTTTCTGTACTTAAAGTATAAATAGTCAAGGAAAAGTGATTGTTAATGAAATCAGGTCTGAGTCACAATAGAAGAGGCATTGGTCTTTTCAAATCCAAGTTATGATGATATTGAATAGTGAAGAAGTTAAAATATTTAAGATTTTATAATTGCTACTTTGTAAAGAAATTCCAAGTTTCCTAGTTATGACACTAAGAATACAGTATATATTACAGTTCAGTGAAATACATTATATATTACGGAACAATGAAACTGTTCTTTACGAGTTAATGTAAAATTTGCTTTTTTCAGAAACTAGACAAAAAACTTCGGGAAAATCTGAGAGATGCAAGGAACAGTCTTTTTACAGGTGACACACTTGGAGCTGGCCAATTCAGGTATTATATTAGTTAATATACTTGTAGGACTTGAAAATGAAACATTTGTAGTTTGAGGGGTTTTCTTATCTGAGAAAATACTCTTATAGTTGAAATTTGTTTCTTTTTTAAAATGAGGTAACTAGGATCAGGGTGTTGACTCAAATTGTTTAAATGAAATATTTAATTTACTTTGTTTTGTTAGAAATTTTTGTTTTGCATTTTTATCATCTGTTGGAGAAATTTTTCTATTTCTATGACTTTGAAGGTCAGAAGCCATTTCCTTAAATTCTCAGCTTCTTGGTAATGAAAACAAAGAAGTGAAAAACTTGTGAAGCTTATATCTATTTCTCCCTATTAGCTACTTTCCATTTTTATATTGAAATACTAATAGCTTAAACTGATAAAGTGTTTTTGCTTCTAGCATGAGTAGATAATGTCATAGTTACTCAATTATTATTGCATTTTGCAATAGTGTAACATTTGATTACTAAAAATAATGGATGATATTGGAGTGAAGAATTAAAGAAATTCATATAAATGAATTTATTTCAAGGGAAGAATACTCAAATATTCTTAAATATTTTTCACAGTGTTTCTCATTAAGTGGAGCAGAAACATCAAATTCTCACTTGGTTATTGTAACAGAAGCAATCACTGTGTTGTCATACCCTTTATAATAGGTCCTTTTTATAGTGCCACTATATAGACACTTTTATTTGAATAATTTTTTTTAAAAAATTACATTATTATAATATAGTTGTCTTATTTTTAATTTGTTGGATGCATTTCTAAATTATTTTAATTAGTGGTCAGCAGCCTTGAGGGACTGTTGTTAAATACATTTGAATACAGTTAGTTGTGGGCTAATGATTCTCAATGGGAACTTGGTAATATCTGGAGAAATATTTGGTTGTCACAACTAGGAATCTACTGGGCTGTGTTATAGGATGCTGCTAAACATCCTACAGCGTATAGGACCCTCCATAATGAGGAATTATCCAGCCCTAAATGTCAATAATGCTGAGTTAAGAAACTCTGCCCTAGGCTATCCTCCCTTGCTTTCCTTCCACCTAGCTCTGGAGTAATAAATGATAGTAAGTTGTAAGGGTGCTACTTCTAATTTTTATTGCTAGTCTTATATTCAGGGAGAGTTCACTGTCTTGCACCCAGTAGGGTGGAGTGAGTTAACTAAAATGGTCAGAGGTCTCTTGGCAGGACAAAATATATATAGTTAATATAATCAGATAGCAATGACTTCTGAAAATTAACATGTATTTCTGATACAGTAGTGCCTTTAAAGCAAAGCTCTACAACTTTTGAAGACACATGGTAACCAAATGACTTTTTGCTTTAAGTGTAGTCTATTTCACATCTAAATTATAATAATGGAGTAAAACAATATTTTACTCCAAGTGACTGGTAAGTGAATAGTTATATAATTAGGTACCATTGTGGCATGATGTTTTAGTTTTATGCAATTATAATTTGATACAGTTTTATGAGACTCTTTAGAGTCTGCTTTTTGAATTTATGTTTACAGGAAAAAAATTATAATTAGCAATTGACAAAACTGTCAAACATTTGTGTAAATTTATAAGATTCTAACAGTGGCCTTTCTTTTGTTCAAAAATATGAAATATAAATCTGGTTAGAAGTAACTTATTCTTTCTTTGATAACTCTAATTATTCTGTAAGAGCATTTGTATAGATTTTTTTCCCTTTAAAAAGTACCTAAGTAAAACATAATCCAGTATTTTACACCGGTTCTAAGTAGTCCAAAGCATTACTTTACTTCTCTGACTGAACTAGGAAATTTTTTTAAAAGCAAAGTATTATAGAACGCCATACTTTTTTGTTCATATCAAAATGACATATACTGGAAAGTATTAGAAAAATGTAGATGTATACACTGGCATCAAGATTTATATAATTGTTTTTAATATATTTACAGCTTCCAAAGGCCTTTATTAGTCCTTGTTGACAGAAACATAGATTTGGCAACTCCTTTACACCATACTTGGACATATCAAGCATTGGTGCATGATGTACTGGTAAGAAGCTAAATATACCCCCTTTTACTATAATGTAACATTAGTGAGTCCCTTCATTTAAAATTAACATCATGGCTTCACAAATACACATGATAATGATGGAGCTGAGAAATATGGACAAAAAGAGTGCTAGGCTTTGGTATCATTGGATGCTGGAGAATAGTTAAGTTCCAAACTTAAGATCTGTAAATTATAAGATAAATCAATGGTAGTTTGGTCATATGGGGAAAAGGAAATGGAGGAAAATGAATGACTTTTTAAAAAATAAAAGTAAGTAAATAAATATGTTCTTAGGGAGAAAAGCTGTAATTTCTCCCATTTTTCTGGGAATCAGTTAAGCTTCATTTTTTTTAAAAAAATATATTTTATTGATTTTTTACAGAGAGGAAGGGAGAGAGATAGAGAGTTAGAAACATCGATGAGAGAGAAGCATCCATCAGCTGCCTCCTGCACATCTCCCACTGGGGATGTGCCCACAACCCAGGTACATGCCCTTGACCGGAATTGAACCTGGGACCTTTCAGTCCGCAGGCTGACGCTCTATCCACTGAGCCAAACCGGTTTCGGCTAAGCTTCATTTTATGATAAAAAATAAGCAGTATTTTTATATTACACCATGTTTTTCTGAAGTAATTCCACATATGTAATTTCATGCTTAAAAGAAAAGCCTGCCTTATTTATCTACATGTTGTGTATGGCAGGTGATACACAGAGATAAATAAAACACAGTCCCAATCTTCAAAGGCAGTGGGAAGAAAATATGTACACATATAATTTCTGTACAAGACACTATGTAATAGGGCTAGAACAGTTTCCATTTAAAAGAAAATCCTATATCATTGGCTCTGTTGAGACTAATTCTAATTTACTAACTCCTATCTGGCCTCTGGGGATTATAGTATACTAGAGGCACAGTGCACGGAATTCATGCACAGGTAAGGTTAGGGTTCCTAGGCCTGGCCGCTATCAGAGCCGATCAGGGCCTTCCTTTGTTCCGCGCCACCCCCTGGTGGTCAGTGCACGTCATAGCGAGCGATTGAACTTCCAAGGGGACACTTTGCATATTAGCCTTTTATATATATAGATAGTTGTGTCATTATTGCAAAGATTGCCTGAAATGTCATGTATAAAGGAAACGGAAGACATGCAGTTGATGGTTTGGACTTAATAGTTTATTTCTTTAAAACCCAGATTTAGCTGTAAAGTATTTCTTTAAATTAGATTTCAGGATTACTAATGGAAATTGGCAGTTCTGCACAATTGTCTATCGTAGAGTCCTGTGCCATTCTCGACTCTTAAGATGAGTGTCAATGAAATAGTATTCAACTCTGACTCAGTAAAGAGAGCAAGAACAATCAAAGGGACCATGGAATTAAACCCTGAGTAATGGACCATGGAAGCCAGTTTTAGGAGGTCAAGTATAAGAGGCTGAAGAAGAGGGCATTAATTCAACCATTACTGGAGTGCTTACTCTCTTACAGAACAAGACCCTGTTTTAGCAAAAAATAAAACAAAGGAAAATATTCCTTTTCTCCTGGACCGTAACATGCTAGCAGGAGAGACAGGTAATATGTAAAATAAACAAAACATATAACTTTTCAGAAAGGAGGAAATACTCTGGAGGAAAACTAAGTAATGGAGAACAGAATTACAATTATAAAATAGGGAAGACCTGCTGAAAAGGGGACACATTTGAGGAAAGATCTAAAGGAAGTAAGGTAGTAAATTATGTATCTATATGAGAGAACAGCATTCCAAATAGAAGGATGTCCATTATCAAGATGGCCAGAGCAAAATAAGGGAGGAGATGAAGTTAAATAGGACTTAGGAAGCAATATAGCATAGGAGAGTGATTTTCAACCTTTTTTATCTCTTATAAACTAATGACTAAAATTCTCTGGCACACCAAAAAATATATATCTTTTGCCTATCTGACAAAATAGGTACAATTTTGATTCATTCATACCGGACAGCTTTTATTGTGTTGGCTGTTGTCATTTTTTAATTTGACAGTATAAGGGAAAAGAGGTTAGTGCCCCTGAGTAAATAATCAAGTATTACATGTTTTAAAAATTCTTACAGGGGAAAAAAGTCTGTCTTAACAAGTCTATAAAAAAATAAATGAAGTTGAACAATGTAAGTAAAAACAATTTGCAGCACGTGGTTGAAAATCACTGGCATAGGATTGTATAGACAATTGTAAGAATATTGGCTTTTAATTTTGAGGGAAATGGGGAGTCACACATGGTTTTAAGTAAAGGATTGACATCTGATAGACTCCTTGGGGATATAGAAAGAGTCAAGGAGACCAGTTAGGAGGCTTTTGCATTTATCGTAGCAAGAGATGATGTTAACTTACACCAAATTGGAAATGGTATGGTTTGTGATACTCTGTTGAATGTAAAGTATAAGATTTGCGGATGAATTGGATGTGGGATCCAAAAAACAGAAGTCACAATATTTTGACCTTTGCAAATGAACAGGTGTTATTTACTGAAATGGAAAAGAAATAGAGCATTTTCGTGGGGAAAATCAGATGTTGAGTTTTGGACATGTTAAATGTGAGCTAGCTGCCCATTTAGGTATTCAAGTGTAGATATCAGATAGGATAATTACATATATCCATCTGAAGTTCAGGAGAAACATCTGTTCTAGAGAAATAAATTTAGAGTAGTCCATATATAGATGGCATTTAAAACCAAGAGATAAGACAAGATAACCAAGGGAATGAGTGTAGATAGAAGAGAGAAGACGTCCAAGACTGAACTCTGAGGCATTTTAACATTAGAGGTTGGATGATGAATAGGAACTAGCAGATGAAGCAACCAATGAGGTATGAGTACTAGATCTGTGTCATTTTGGAAACCAGTTAAATGTTTCAAAGAGGAGGCAGGCATCAACTTGGACAAATGCTGAAGACTAAGTCACCATTGCATGTGGCAGTGTCAAACTTGTTAGTGACTTTGGTAAGAGCAGCCTTCATAGTGTAGGAGCAAATACTGAAGTAGTTTTAGAAAGATTGGCAGGAGAGGCAT
>NW_005871070.1:8370061-8399614 GCF_000147115.1 Myotis lucifugus | reverse complement strand
GGCTGTCCTATGCATGTAGGATTGTAGCAGCATTCCTGGTGTGTACCTCTAGATCAGCGGTTCTCAGCCTGTGGTCGCGACCTTTAGGGTTGAATGACCCTTCACAGGGTCGCCTAGACCATCGGAAAACACATATATAATACATATGTTTTGTGATTAATCACTATGCTTTAATTATGTTCAATTTGTAACAATGAAAATACATCCTGCATATCAGATATTTACATTACGATTCATAACAGTAGCAAAATTACAGTTATGAAGTAGCAACGAAAATAATTTTATGGTTGTGGCTCACCACAACATGAGGAGCTGTATTAAAGGATTGTGGCATTAGGAAGGTTGAGAACCACTGCTCTAGCTGCTAGTAGCACTCCCTCAGTTGTGACAACCAAAATGTCTTTACACATTTGCCAAATATACCCAGGGGGTGGAGGCGGGCAAATGACCTCTGATTGAGAACTGCTATTATAGGCCAGTGATGGAGTTTCAAAACTGGTGTTTTAGGGAAGAGGACAAATAAAGAGTCTGGGAGTAGCAAGGAAGACACCTGTGCCAATCTCAGGTCCACTGATATGAAATGTGTGATGAGTAAAAAAACAACACACAAATGGTTAATTTCTAAGAAAGCTACAGGGGATAGCCACTTAGAGTTCAATTAGAGCAAAAAAGTATCATGGAAGTTTAGAGTTGATGTTCAGAATAGGAGATTTTGCTGATGACTGAGTATGAGTTCCAGAGGGTGTGACAGAAGTGATTTGGGAATCAGGTAAAAATAAGATAGGGGACCTGAAGTGGGGGAGTAAAAAAAGCATACATGGATTGTTGGGCATGATGAGATTCTTTTGATAGTCTCAAATTATATTTGATTAGTGGAGTCCAGACTCTTGGGCAGGACTGAGGGGTGGCAATATCTTAGAACGGCAGTCGCAAACTGGTGGTCCGTGAGGTCCGAAAGGTTGGCGACCGCTGTCTTAGAACATACAGTTCAGGGGTCACCTCTTCTCTCCTGCCACTGGTGTGTGGAGGCTGTATAGAGCTTTGAGATACTGAGATCCTTTCTAAGTACTGACCTTGCAGAGTTCTTGGAGGAAATAATGCACATGATTCTTGGAATTCAGGAGATAAGACTTAGGTACAAGTAATTGCAATAAAAGGAATATGCTCTGAGTCCCCATTGGGACATGTAACTTAGAGCAGAGATTCCCCAAAACCAGACAAGGCTGATGCTGATCCTTGAGGTTTTCTCTCTTTCAGAGTGAAATGAGAATAATAAGGAGAAAGGACTATTAGTTGAACTTTTATGACTGACCTTTATATTAATTTTTTTAGTGCTTTACCTTTTATTATTGTATCCTTGTGAACTTACTAATTTTTATTTTCTACTCTTTTAAATTAAAATATTTTAAAAATACAGGATGGTAAAAGTAGATGGTAGGGTTTTGGTTTGGTTTTGTTCTAAGTTTCTTCACTTGGCTTCACAGAATAAAAAGTTGGCAACCTTGTGTCTCCAAAGAATTCAGTGCAACAAGTGCCTGCCCTGTACCAGACACTGTGGGAGTCACTGAGATACAGGGTGAGCAAAGCAGACGTGATCCATGCTTGCATGTTGGGTAGAATAGTGGATTCCTGTGGACACTTGGGTTATTGTTGTTTTTATTTTTTGTTATTAGCAATGCACATCTCTAACTTTTGGGAGTAGGTTCTCAGATTTTTTTATTATCATGTAAGCAGTGTTTTCTCAGTATATTATTATTAAAACTAGAGGCCCGGTACACAAAATTTGTGCACGGGTGCGGTCCCTAGGCCTGTCCAGTGATCAAAGCGTGAGCGTCTGGTATAGAAGGGCAGGTCCCAGCTGAGCTCTGGGCAGCACCTAGACCCTTGGGGTGCTGCATGCCCCCCTCCACCTGAGTCATGGCGCCCAAGTACCCACGCAGAGATGTGGTGAGCATCGCTGGATGCAGTGGGCTGGGGCGCAGCGTAGGCCTCTGGGTCGCCCAGTAGCACCTTATGAAAGCCGGCGGGCAGCGTACTCTCTCCAAGCCGGTCTCACAGACTGGCTCCTATGCCAACCCACAGGGAACCCGACTGGCCCCTGCAGTCCTGGCGGCTGCAGCCCGGCTCACCTGGAAGATGCCACGCGGGTGCAGGTGGGCTCCTCGCAGGTACCCGGTGCGTGAGCCCTGGTGTCCCAGGGGAGGATAGCAGGGGGAGTGAGAGCGAGCTCGGCGGACACCCCGCATTTTCACTGCACCTCCATCCCCGTCACCCCTGCCCCCAGGTAGCCGGTGAGAGGTTGCAGTGCGTCGCTGACGCCTGCCATGTTTTGCACCGCCCCCTGGTGGTCAGCACATGTCATAGCGAGCGGTTGAACTCCCGGTCAAACTCCGGTCAAGGGGACACTTTGCATATTAGGCTTTTATTATATAGGATATTTAGGTGTTTTGAAAATAGTCTTTTGAGGAGATTGGTTTTAGTAGCTGTACGACTTATATTGACTTGATCATTAATTTTACTGCAGTTTCTAGATGTGAAAAATCTATAACTGAGAGAATCATAAATTGTAACACCATTTTTGGTTGAGTGTTAAAACTGCTGCTTTTGAAGTTTCTTCTAAGCTTTTAAAATTCTTAATTATACTCTTTACCTCCACAAGATGGAGTAAAAGTTCCAGATAGGTATTCTTTTTGTGCCTTTGGCCTTTTGCTACCTGACTCTTATTATTTGAAACTTTAAATCAGAATTTATGCTTATATACATAGGGACTTTAATAAAGTTTGTTTTTTTTTCTTGTCAAGAAATTAAAAGGAGGTGGTTTCTAAATTAGTATATACTTTTGAAAAGTTATTAGAAAAGCATTTTAGAAGCACTCATTGTCTTAAAGATGTGTGATTCCAATATAACAGATGCCTAAGTGTAGTTCAAAAATTTGGTACTTTGAAGGTTGATGCTCCATTGACCCTTTAATCTTTATTAACACAAAACCTCTTGGACAGCACTCTGTAGGCATAGTTTCAGGCATTTGCCTAAAACTCAAGAGTATAATGCAAACTTTTACTAATTTAATATAAGCATAGATTGTTTATAACTGAACAAACTATAGTTGATTATAGGAAGTTTCTACTAGAGGTGTGGGCTATGTAAAAGCCCAGAAAACACCCTTGAGTTCATTTGGTATTGTTTAGTATTTCCATATTCATTGCTGTTTCTAAATTTGGGTTAAAACTTTATTGAAGGGAAAGAAGAGTATTTTTACTTACTACTAGTAGCCCTGTGCACGAATCCGTGCACCAGTAGGTTGCTGCCACCCTCCTGTAGCTCTCCACCTGCTGCCCCGCCCTCCTGTAGCTCCCCCTGCCCTCTTCTCTCCTCCCCCCACCCCCCTCATAGCTTACTGCCCTGCCCGCTCCTGTAGCTCGCCACAGCCCGCTAGTACCTCGCTGGCCCACCCTCCTGCTGATCCGTGATCTGGTCTTGACGCGCTTGGTCATTACGCCTCAGGGCATAATGGCTAATTAGCATATTCCTCTCTTAGGATTTGCTAACCTAGCTTTAGGTACTACTGGTTTTTCCCCTTATATCCTTGTTGCTTAGTACATAAGATTTTGAGACAGCGCTAAGGAGCAGCGAGCCGGTGGGCGGTAAGGAGCGAGGGCTCCAGGATGTCCCTCGAGGGGTCCCGGACTTCGAGAGGGCACAGGCTGGGCTGAGGGACACCCCCCTCCCCCGTGTTAAATTTTTGTGCACCGGGCCTCTAGTTTCATATAAAATCACAAAGTCAGAGAATACTGTAATGAACCTCCATGTGCATCATTTAGCTTACCAGACACTATACATCTTACCCATTTTATCCCAGGCATTATATGATCTTTTGCTTAAATACTTCAGCATGTATCTTTTAAAAAAGAAAGGTGCCATAATTTTACTATCTTACCCAACAAAATTAACAATTATTTTTTGGTAATCTCTAATATTATTTTTATATTCATTGTTTCTTAATTGTTTCAGAGATACATCTTTACAGTTAGTTTGTTCAAATAGGGTTCCAAACAATATCTATTGTTGTTATATCCATTGCATTGGTTGATATATCTTTTTGAGTTTTTCAGTTTACAACAATTTCGCTCTTCCCACTCCTTTTTTATTGCTATTTTTGGGGTAAAGGAGTTGGCTTGGTTTTCTAAAGAGTTTTATACATTCTGCATTTGGTTGATTGCATCCTTTTGGGGTACAATTTGACATGTTATTCTGTCCAGAGTATTTCCTGGAAACTGATAATAGATGTATTAGAGACTTGATTAGATTGGCTCAATTCCTTGCCAACATATAAGTTACTTTTATTTTACTTTGCTTTTTTTCTCATGTGAATATTAAATCTTAGCTCTGCATCGGTAGATGTCACCCATATTATCCAAATGCCATTTTGTTAACAGTAGCTCTGTCTGTCCAGGTCTGTTTTAATTTGTGAAATGAAAATAAGACTGCTGAAGACTTGCACGTTCATATCTGGTGATTTGGGGCACCGTTATCCAGTCTTCTAAGTCAGGAAAGTGTGAATGTCAGTAGAAACAGATTAGATTCTGCCATGTTAAAATTAATTTTGTTGTCTTTTATTTGTATAAATGTTGTTTCTTTAACATGGTTGAGTACAGCACAGAATGTTCTAATTTCCTAATTTTCAAAACTGAAATTAGCCCTGACTGGTTTTGCTCAGTGGATAGAGCATCGTGTTGCGGACTCAAGGGTCCCGGGTTCGATTCCAATCAAGGGCATGTACCTTGGTTGTGGGCACATACCCAGTGGGGAGTGTGCAGGAGGCAGCTGATCGATGTTTCTCTCTCATCGATGTTTCTAATTCTCTATCCCTCTCCCTTCCTCTCTGTAAAAAATCAATAAAATATGTATTTTAAAACAAAACAAAACTGAAGTTAGTTTTCCTTATTTGCCTGGCCATTATGCAAACAATGGAAAAATTCTTGCCATTATTATGTTATTTCTCAAAACTCTTAACATCTTTTATATCTTTATCATTTGTGTTTTCTCTAAGTATTTCACCAAAACTTTAATAATAATATGCTGTCCTATTTGTAGAGCAGTAATTTTGCTAATAAGTTTCTTTTATTTTGAATGTGCTCTGTCATCACCATAGAAATAGTACTTCACTAGAAATTGTAGTTAATAAAGCTGAACTATTTAAAAATGTTTCTCTTCAATATCTTGTTTTATTAATTTTTATAGGGGTTCTTCTCAGAGTTAGCTGTTAATGTCTATTTATTGTACTTTCTATATGGGTGATTTGTTGTACAAAGTGAGGCTAAGATATGTGGATGGGAAAATAAGATTAATTAAATAATTAATTTAAATTTTTATCCTTTATATGTTTATCCTTTGATAATATGAGGAATCTGTAGGAAAGACATACTATTAATATGTTGAAATATAACACAATACTCTTGTTATTTATGCCACTGTGACATTTAGATATTCTTTGCTTTCTTTTTTTTTTTTTTTTGGATGGGGGTTTTGTCATAAGGAAAATGGCAAGGAAATAAGCTATTGTAAAAGATTTATTTGAGAAAGTTACAGGGTATGGTCTAAGGCTCTAGACTCAGTACTGATGATTTTGTTTTATCAAGAGGAGATTAAATTGTATCCAGTACATTGAATTTGCTAAGACCTGGAAGTTAAATCATTAGTTAAAACTTATATCTTAGAACTAAGATGATTGTATCATGGTAGATAATTTATCCATGTAATTTCTTTTCTTGCTCATCATTATGTACTCATTTATTGATAGCAATGTTTTATCTCTAGCTAGCTATTCAGAGTAGAGTTGAACCATAAAATACTGCTATTACATGAAGGAACCCACAGGTCAAATGCAAGAATAGAAAAAAAAAATTTACTTTTATTTATTTATTTATTTATTTATTTAGTATGTTTTTTGTTTTGGTTTTTTTTTTTTTTGAGAAAGGGCAAAAAAAAATATTCAAGCCTCATAGGAGTAAAATTAATTCTAGGCAGAAAACTTTATTTTTTAAATATATTTTATTGATTTTTTACAGAGAGGAAGGGAGAGGGATAGAGAGTTAGAAACATCGATGAGAGAGAAGCATCGATCAGCTTAGGCAGAAAACTTTAACAACTACTTTTCTGACTAGCTCTTAGGACTTATTTGAATGGGAGTACAGTTATTGTAGCTTCTGTTGGAATTTTTTAAAGGTGCAATCCATCATCAAGTAACAAATCTTAATGTTAGACTCTCTATGAGTTTAAAAATCATATTTAAGATTGTATTGGAAACAACTAAGTATCAAGAGGTTTGGTCAAATAAATAGGTAGAGCTGAATATTGGACTACTATGTTGACATGATAAAAATGAGGTAGCTGTGCATATACAAATAGAGAAAGAGTTCTGAAATATATTATTAAATGAGAAAGGTATGGCAAAAATATGATGTAATCTCATTGTTAAAAGTAAAATTAAAAGAATATGTCTATGCTGGCATATGAAAAAAATATTTTTCTATTATACACAAAAATCTTAACATGGTTTTTACATATATTTGAAATTCTAATCCTATACAGCTACTGCTTAATATATACACAAAAGTACATTTTGTGAAAAAAAGTACATTTGTGTGTAAAAATACATTGAAAAGAGGTCTTCTAAATTTCAGATCCTGTGTTTTGTCCTTGAAAATATTAGAAAAGGCATCAAGAATCTGTTATTTTCCTTGTAGGAAATGTTATGGTTCTTAAATTCAGAAAACTATTATTTAATACAGGATTATTTTTTCTTAGGATTTTCACTTAAACAGAGTTAATTTGGAAGAATCTTCAGGATTGGAAAATACTCCAGCTGGTGCTAGACCAAAGAGAAAAAACAAGAAGTCTTATGATTTAACTCCAGTTGACAAATTTTGGCAGAAACATAAAGGAAGGTAAGTAAGAAAAACATAATTAAATAAGAGATTTTCCCATTAAAAAGAAATGAAGATGTCATCTGACTTAATTTATATTATTTAAAAAACAATCCAAAAGGTCATAGTTCATCTACACAATGAATAGGAGCTATATATAATAGTCCATAGATATGTGTCTTCATTGCCCGATTTCTTCCTGACTCCTTAGGGTTTTTTTTGTTATTTTGTAGTAGTCAATTCCCCATTCAAGAAGCTCATACCATATGATCTTGTAGATTTTACAGATAGTTTTTCTAAATTTTGTTGTATCCCCGCTGACCTTCATTAAGACCATTTCTGCCTTTCATTAAAAGGTTTTTTGTGATAGGGAACCCATTTAGGTCTGATTTTCCTTTTTTTGTCCCATTTGCCTTCATGTAAACCCAGTTTTATATGTCTGTGGAAAGAATGCCTGAGCCTGAAAACCAGATTTATTTAAAGTACATTAGAAATAATAGGTAAAAAAATCAAAACAATTTGTCTTGTGATTTATTTGTAGGCAGATACACAGATCTTAGATATTGTCCTGTCGTTTGGAAGTTTAGACTACATTGTAGGCTCGCTAACTGTTATAAAACTTAGCAAGTGGTCATTATAGCTAGAGAAACATTCTAAACAAAAGTTATTCCTCTGAGAGAAACAGTTAAGAAATATTATATTATTTTGAATACTTTGTGTTACTGTATCTATATCCTTGATATGGCTGTTCTTTTTGGCCTCATTTATGTTGAAAGAGAAGTAGGATATAAAGTTTCAAAATGTAGGGGGGTTTTTGGTATGTTTTAAGTTTTTAACACTGGAAAATCATTATAGCAAAGAATTTTACTTTCTCTGTACAGAGAAAGCCACTATCTTCCTCTTTCTGACTATGGCAAATTTGAGTACTGTTAAGATTTACTTTATTTTAAATAATTCTCTCCTCTTTAGAATTTCATAGTGTACATTTCCTTCCAGAATGGTGAAGTACAAGAAGTTACATGTTCATTATTCATAGAGGATGTAGGATATTTTAAAGTTAAAATTTATATTTCCTAATAGAGAAAAAGCTTAAGAAAAAAATCTCTTCACTCAAATATGGAAATTTTAAATATTTTCTTTAGACCTTATGTTTAGGATCAATTCAGAAGATCAAATGAATAGTAAGAACTTTAAATTTTTGTTTACAAGTAGGAATAGCTGTGAATAACTCTCTCTAAATATTGTACTAAAGAGTAAGGTGGGCACAAAGGACACGGGGAGACAGCATGAAGTGAAACAGCTGACTTAAATCTCTCTGAGTTTCCGTTTCCCCATCAGTAAAATGTAGGGATGATAATTCTACCTATTGCTCTATTTCAGAAGGTTGTGATGAAGATTGAGATAATTAAAGTAACTTGCCCAGAGTCATCCAGCCTTCATTGGCTTCACCAATTTGCAGTCCCACCAAGAGTGCATGAGATAGCCTTTTGACTGGTATGAGGTGATACATCCTTGCTTTTCTCCTATAATTAGTGACGTTGAGCATCTTTTCATGTCTGTTGGCCAATTGTATGTCCTTTTTGGAGAAGTGTCTATTCAGGTCCTCTGCCCACTTTTTAGTTGAATTGTTTGGATTTTTTTGAAGTTGTCTTGAGTTCTCAGTAAATTTTGGATATTAACTGCTTCTGTTCAATACTGTTTCAGTCCATTCCCAGAAGTTGCAGAATCAGTTCAACAAGAACTAGAATCTTACAGAGCACAAGAAGATGAAGTTAAACGACTTAAAAGCATTATGGTAAGATTCTGTTTACTTTTTTAGAATTATAGGGAAGCAGAAGGGCATCTGGAAGGAGAAAGAAGTTAACTTTTTCTTCTCCTAAAAATTCAAGACCATTCATTGCTTTAATTAAAAAAGAAAAAAAATACATCAACTTATATAAAAGATGTTTTTCATAATGAAATCTAAATACTGAGTAGAGCAAATATTTTTTTAAATATATTTTTATTGATTTCAGAGAGGAAGGAAGAGGGAGAGAGAGATAGAAACATCCATGATGAGAGAGAATCATGGATTGGCTGCCTCCTGCAAGTCCCCCACTGGAGATCGAGCCCACAACCCGGGCATGTGCCCTTGACCAGAATTGAACCTGGGACCTTTCAGTTCCCAGGCTGACGCTCTGTCCACTGAGCCAAACCGGCTAGGGCTAGAGCAAATATATTTTTTTATTTTATTTATTTTATTTTATTTATTTATTTTTTTTAAATATATTTTATTGATTTTTTTACAGAGAGGAAGGGAGAGAGATAGAGAGTTAGAAACATCGATGAGAGAGAAACATCGATCAGCTGCCTCCTGCACATCTCCCACTGGGGATGTGCCCGCAACCCAGGTACATGCCCTTGACCGGAATCGAACCCGGGACCTTTCAGTCCGCAAGCCGACGCTCTATCCACTGAGCCAAACCGGTTTCGGCTAGAGCAAATATATTTTTTTAAAATAATACTAATTTATTATTTGAATCATGTCTAATAAATGAGTAATATGCAAATTGACAACCACCCCAACACACAAGTTGGCCACCCCCATGTGATCAAAAATGGCCCCCACAAGGTGGCCAGCAGGGGAGGGCAGTTAGGAGCAATCTGACCTGCAGGGGAGCAGTTAGGCATCAATCAGGCTGGCAGGGAAGTGGTTAGGGGGTGATCAGGCTGGCAGGCAGAAGCGGTTAGGAGCAATCAGGCAGGCAGGCAGGCGAGTGGTTGGGAGCCAGCAATCCTGGATTGTGAGAGGGATGTCACTCGAGGGGTCCGAGATTGGAGAGGGTGCAGGCTGGGCTGAGGACACCCTTTCCCCCCACCCCCATGAATTTCGTGCACTGGGCCTCTAGTATATATATAAAATGCAGCTTTATTTTAGAAATATATGTTTTAGTGCTACTTTGATCTAACTTTAGATTTTAGCTCTACTATTTATTGCTCTGTGACCTGTGAAAAGTTTCTGGGTCAATTTCTTTATCTGAAATGCCAGCTGATCCTTTTTGTAGTCATCAACCATTTATTGGGCTGTTGGTGGCTAGAACTTTTCTCTAATTGTCAAAAGACATATGTTTATTCCTTAGAGGAGAAGAATTATTATTTTTGGTGACCTAAATCTTACTGTTTACCAGTGATGTTAAAAATATATTGATTTTTATGCTTGGGTTTTGGGATGTGTGAGTAGTTACTAGGACTTTTTTCCTTCCCAGGGACTAGAAGGGGAAGATGAAGGAGCCATAAGTATGCTTTCTGACAATACTGCTAAGCTAACATCAGCTGTTAGGTAAGTAAGAAATATATCCTCTTTGAAGTCTATTTGTTGATAAGATTTACTTAGGCGGTAAAAATTTTGTTAATATTTTTAATAATAGGATATATTAGGTAATAACATATACTTTAAGTTTAAAGAACGAAATTGTATTTTTAACATGTTCAATCTAAGTTCTCTTATATAACAGATCATTTGCTTCTTTCACTAGTTGGAGTATTGTATAATGTGGATAATTTTACGAAGAAGATAATATTGATGATAAAGTAATGCAAGTTATTAAATTTATCATTGCTACTATTTATTAACTAAAGGTTAAGCAATTTCTTTTAGATACTTTAAATGCTCTTAATGAGAGAGGAAAACTGTTTTAGAACTATAAGTACAATCATATTTCCATTAATCTGATTTTATTCTAAGCCTCCAGATATTGGAACCAGAAAGTGAACAGTGGAGTAATGATATTTGGGAGGCAGATTATTTTAAACTAAGAAAAGAAGCACTTCATCTGCATTAGAGTAATAAATACTCTATGTGATCAAGCCTAGAGATTACATCCAGTTGATAGTTTAATTTGTCATTTTGTTATGTTTTACTTAAGTTTCCTCAAAGAGCATAGCCAGGTGTGGGTTTTATTAAGGTCTGTGTCATTTTCTTAGAAAATATAATGGTTAATTTTCAATTTTTTGATACTTGTAGTTCTTTGCCAGAACTCCTTGAAAAAAAAAGACTTATTGATCTCCACACAAATGTTGCTACTGCTGTTTTAGAACATATAAAGGTAAATTTAACTTTTATCCCCCCACAGTATAATTTTTATACATATTATTCTGTAAACAGTAGAGCTGTATCTCACCATCAGTAATACAGATTTAGACATTTCGTTTTATTGTAGTAATATCTAAAATAGCTATTAATATCATCATTTCATTATGTAATTTGGTCCTGAACTTTTTAGTTTTAGATGAGTCTATTAGCATTTAAGCTTCTTACTATTTTCTATTGTACTGTGATTTTGAAACAAATAAATTGGATCTTATATATGTTGTTATAGTTTTTTCTCTTTACTTCATTCATGATTACCTGATATTGGCTTGACTTAGTTCCAGCATTGTACAGGTATTTATTCTCTGGACATGGAACTGAATTCTAGTGACAGCTTGACCATGTGCTAGGATGTGACCCCTACTTCCCATTTAATAAACATTTGAAAAGCAATGTAAAAAAGCTGGATATGCCAGCTGCCTGTCAAAGATGTTGATAGTATCTTGGATTTATAGAAAAGGAACTTAAATGTTTTCTTTTTTTAATTATTTAAAAAGTCACAGAGGGTTAGAAAGGAGCTAATATAGATAGATAATGAGCACTGTGCAGCATGGAATTTAAATGTGCAAATTTCTATTAAGCTGACGACCTAATTTTTTCTTTGTTCCACATCTTCATATTGATAATTGCTGTTTTCATGTACCTACAGGAATAGAAACATAAATGTTCAGTCTAAATAGTTCTGCTGATATTTTTCCTTTTTTATATGTAAAATTTCTATAAAGTGGAAAAAGACTGCCTAGATCTGTTTACCTGAGGTCCATGGGAGATTTTAGGAAAGTTCACAGCATAAGCCAAGATAGGCCGTTTGTATGGAAAAGCCAGTGAAAGTGGGGCGGGGTCTCAGGTTATCACCAGGGTAGGAGGAACAGAATTAGCCAGGTTGATGGAAACTCAACCTGCCTGCTCTGTAGGAAGAGGGCTCAGCAAAGGAAGAACGGCCTCTGCCAGCACTCACCCCAAAGCCAGACAATTCAGTTCCTCCCAGTATGTCCCTGTTGCCTTTCAAACTGCTGTCCCAACACTGGAGGTCAGAGCGAGTGAGTTCCAGTCAGTCCGTGTGCTGGCCCTTTACAAAGAATGCCTAGGACTCCAGCAGCCCTCAGTCTCCCTCAGCCTTAATCCCTGTTGGTTTTTACAGCCGGAAGTTATAGGGACTTCTCTTCCTGTGGAACCCTGAGCTGGGGAAGAGGGAGCTAGGAAGGGGCTGGGACACTTTGACCCTCAGGGGGGGGATCTCTGTACCAAAGATATCCCTCTGATTTTTAATTGCCACATGTGGGTATGGGGCCAGCCTATTCCGCATCTCTACCCCTCCTACCAGTCTCGATGTGCTTCTTCTGTAAATCCTTAGCTATGGGACTTCTGTTTAGCTACATTTCATGAGGTTCTCAGTGATGGTTGTTCCTTAGTTTAGTTGTAATTCTGACGTGGTTGTGGGAATATTTATGTATCGCATTTACCTACTCTGTTATCTTGACCAGAAGCTCCGTAATTCATAACTTTTAAACCTTTCCTTTAGTAGTTCTTTTATTTCTCGTACAAATATGATTTTCCCCACTTGCTGGTTGTTAAAGAATGGCTTCTGGGACTACTTAAATAATTTGCAGACAGATTTTTTTTTAAATGTATTTTTATTGATGTCAGAGAGGAAGGGAGAGTGGGAGAGAGAGAAACATCAATGATGAGAGAGAATCATTGATTGGCTGCCTCCTGCACCCGCTACTGGGGATCAAACCCACAACCCAGGCATGTGCCCTTGACTGGAATCAAACCCCAGACCCTTCGATCCACAGGCCAACGCTCTATCCACTGAGCCAAACCAGCTAGGCCAGATTTAAATTTTTTTTTATCGTTAAATTGAATTAAACACTCTTTAGCATCTGACACCTAAGAATAGGAAAAAATACCTACGTGTAAATCATAGTATATGAGAGAGAGAAGTGGCATTATGTGCTCTTTCACCTAATGTTCCCCTTTGAGAGGAAGAGCTGTGGCATCAGAATGCTTCATCCTTTTGTAGCCAATAAAGAACAAACTGTTAGTAAGCTGTTGTGGATTGAGTCTTCATTGGTGCTGAATCATCACTTTTGTTTTACTACTTCCTGTGGAGAAAGTTACGAGGTCTAAAGACGTCATCTGATCAAGCAAACATGTATAGCTCTAGGTCTTCACTCTGAGCAAGGCTTAGCCCTTGCTAGCAGTGCTAGCTTTTAACCACAACCCCTTCTCCAGGGGTTAATTTTTAGAAATTCTCTTAATTGGTCTCCACACCAAATTAATTGATACCCTTCATTCTCTCTGTAAAACATAGTGTTAACTGGCCACAATATTGACATGTTGACAACTGACAGCTAGTATGTTTTACAAGTGGAATTTTTAGCTTACCAAAAATAGCTATTTGTATTTAATTCCAACTTATCATTTTATGAATAGGAAAAGAGTATTATGTGTATAAAACTTAAGTTCACATCTTAGAAAGACTCAATGAAGTGGTGATCTAATTATTGTTTAAATTAGTAGGAGGGTAAAAAAAAAAAAAACCTATACGATTGGAAAATTTCCAAAGTACTAAAATTGCTTTGCAAATGTCTACAAATTTTTTTGGTCCATTTGAAAGAAACTGAAACTGGAAATCATAGGTGGTGCCTTATAGGTGTACTTTATGCAAGAAAGATAAAATGTCAGTAGATTGACATACAGTTGTACATTTTAGGTCTTAAGTTAAAAGGCAATGTTTAAAATGTATATATACAACACATCTTTTTTAATCATTCTTTATATTAACTGGCTTTGATTAACTGCTAACCACTCTCCTGATCACAGTAGGGAAGGAATTTTACTGTACTAGAAGTTAGAGCATTTCTCTGGCTGGATTTTGACTGATGTATTTAAAATGATCTCTTCTCCAATATACATGCCAAGTAAATATTCTTTTTAAAATATATATATTTTATTGATTTTTTACAGAGAGGAAGGGAGAGGGATAGAGAGTTAGAAACATCAATGAGAGAGAAACATCCATCAGCTGCCTCCTGCACACCCCCTACTGGGGATGTGCCCGCAACCAAGGTACATGCCCTTGACCGGAATCGAACCTGGGACCTTTCAGTCCGCAGGCCGACGCTCTATCCACTGAGCCAAACCAGTTAGGGCCCAAATGAATATTCTTATGACCTAGTTATCTTTTCTTCAAGGCAGGGGGAAAATACGTTCTGTAACAGGAAGTCCCCGTGGACAAGCTACTACTATCTTCTACCTCTTCTCATCCCAAATAAGGCTAATCATTACTGGAATTTGAATACGTATTTCTTACCTTAAGTATGATCAAAGATAGCTCTTAAATGAGTAGAATACCCTTCAACTTCTCACACACTGAATTTCTGGAGACTACTTACACATCTCCAAAAAAAAGGGTGAAATTACTTTTCTCTAGCTCTTCGCTTTCACTTCTCTGCCATCTGTTTTTGTGAAGATGAAGCATTATCATTTAGCAAGACCTAGTTTAATAGATTCATAAAGGTTACTTTAAAGAAATGAGACGTCTCAAAACCTAATAATGAGAAATAAACAATTCAGTTTAAAAAATGGCCAAAGTATTTGAACAGAGACTTGACTTTAAAAAAATACAGATAGCAAATAAGTTTCCACAGCAATCGTCATTAGAAAAATGCAAACTAAAACCACAATGAGATACCAGAACACATCTATTAAAGTGTCTAAAATTAAAAGGATTGATCATGTCAACCTTTGGCAAAGATACAGAGGAACTAGAACTCATAAATTGCTGGTAGAAATGTAAAATGGTACGTCCACTTTGGAAAATAATTTGTCGGTTTCTTAAAATGTTAAATACAAACCTATCATATGTTCCAGCCATTTCATTCCAAGGCATTTACTCAATATAAATGAAAGCATATGTTCATTGTACACAAATGTTCATAGCTGTGTTTTTTATAATACCCCAAAACTGGAAACAACCCAAATGTCATCAGATACTAGTAAATTGGATAAACAAATCATGGTATATCTATTCAATGGAATACTAGTCAGCGATAAAAAGGAAAGTGCTATTGATAAATGCAACAACATGGGTGCATCTCAAAATAGAGTGAAAGGAGTCACATTTTTTAAAAAAGGGAAAAGTACACAGTAAACCCTTGATTTTGCAGACCTCGATTTAACAGAGTTTGGATTTAATGGACAAAATTTCCAGTCCATATGTCATATGTGAAAATTAATACCTTGTTAATTTTAAAAAGCTTTTAACCAAGATTTGCTTATAACTCAATTAAGTTATTTTTTGTTTTGTTTTGTTACTAATTCACTATTATTTTTAACAAATTTAGCAGATAGGCCATATGTTGGAAAAAACACTGTAGTAATTTCGGCAACATAAATATTACATATCTGCAACTATAGTCTACATATTTAAACCCAAGAGTCACTGCTGGTAAACGGTGTTCTGTGAGTGATTACACCACATCACTTGCAGTTATTGGTTCTGTTGTCTCCTGGCATGACTTTCTGCGGCAGTTTTAACACCTGCAGTCATTGTTCTCAGATGCACTAAGTAGCACCCCAGCTGTGTGCATTTGTTTACTCTCGGTGACTGTGCCTAAGACTTGACTTTGAGTGGTAAGCACACAATGCAATATACAGATGATATATTATAGAACTGTATACATAATTGTATTAACCAATATCACCCCCAAAATTTAATTTTAAAAAAGAGTACATAATCTTTCAGTTTACATAAATTTGTAAAAATGAAGCTAATCTATAGTAACAGAAAGTAGATCAGTGCTTCTCTAGGGACAGGAAGAGGAGTGTTGAGGGTAAAAAGGGATGCATTACAATAAGGAAACTGTTCTGGGTAATGAATGATATGTGCTCTATCTGGATTGTATTCATGAATTCATACATATGTTAAAATTTACCAAATTCTGTGTATTGTATGTCAGTTACCCTTCAAAAATTCAAACAAAGGTTAGTGGTTATGTATTTTAAATAATTTATTTTACAGATAAACATATTTTTTTAAGTCATTGAGAAAACCAAAGATTAATTTTGGTAATGAGAATTTTTCACTTTAGGTTTAAAGTGACCTAGAATAGCAAGAAACAGAATATAGTACACAATTTGTGAATAGGTAAGCCCAAAATATTTTCATAGATTTTTTTTCCTTACAGAAACAGGCAGTAAGATAAATGCAGAGAATAGAAGCAAATTGAAACGAAGAGTAAAATTCTGTATAATAAAAGGCTAATATGCAAATAGACCTAACGGCAGAATGACCTGTCACTATGATGCGCACTGACTACCACAGGGCAGATGCTTAAAGCAGGAGCTGCCCCCTGGTTGTCAGTGTGCTCCCACAGGGGGAGCGCTGCTCAGCCAGAAGCTAGGCTCATGGCTGGTGAGCACAGCGATGGTGGTGGGAGCCTCTCCCACCTCCGCGGCAGCACTAAGGATGTCTGACGGCAGCAGTCGAACATCCCCCGAGGGCTCCTGGACTGCGAGAGGGCACAGGCCGGGCTGAGGGGCCCCCCCCCCCCCCCCCCCCAGTGCACGAATTTCGTGCACCAGGCCTCTAGTGTTTAAAATAAAAGGAGAGTACAGATGCAGTCCTTATTTTTTAATTAAATTCCTCAGAGTTTATTTATTTATACCTTGAGTTGTTCTGAGGTAGCTTACAATGACAGCACATACAATAGCTGAGTAGAGAATGATTAATGAGAATCAGGGATGTATAAATTAGAGTAGAAAGTCAGAGTCAAACATAGCCCTTACAATTTCCTCTCTTCTTTGGTCTCTATTTTCCAGAGTCCTTCGTGAACCTACCGTGGAACTTAAGACTGTCAAGCTAGAAGGTACCTAGGGACAGAGTTCTAAGTAGATTCTACAAATTAGTGAGGTTTCTTCCCTGGTCAAATAAGGTTAGAAATAAAACTTACTATATTCTCCTCTTGGAGATTCACCATGCAATGTAATATATAAAGTAGTCTGCAAGTCATGTATTTAGAAAACTTAATTAGCCAGTATTTCTCAAACTCTTTTGACTTTGAAACACTTTTAGGTAATACCTCTTATAACCAACTCTGAGAAGTAACAGTCTGCAGAATATATTTTGTGAAATATTCTTATTTTATAAATGAAGGAATTTCTCTCTTACCTCCAAAACAGGTTAAATGTTTCCTAGTTAATGGCAGGGTTGGAACTCAAACTTGGCAGTCTTCGTATTTTGTCTTGCTGTCTTCTTGCCATGCCATTTTTCCTTGTTACTCAGTGAAGCAAAAAATGTTTCATTTAAAGATATGCCTTAAAGAATTTTACATTCTTTTACTTAGCTCCTTCTCATAGTACCATTGTTGCTTTCTTTCCTTATTGATTACCTAAAATGTACAGTTCTGTGGATGGTTCTTATTTTAATCCTAGTGAAAATATTTACACCCTGATGTTATGTGAGTGCTAGAGTACCTTAAAAATAACATCTATTTTAAGATGCTATGTAAATGAGCTTGATTTTACTACAGTACCTTAATGCTTTATACTTCACAAATATTTTATGATCAAACATAGCATCCTTAAATCACAGTTCTTAGATGGAAAATGTGAACACATGGTATTTTGTTTTGTTTTTTAAAAGGAAGAACAAACTTTTTTGGCAACTTATATGTCAGATAATTTAACATGATAATGTTCCCCTATTCTATGTAGGAATATGAATCTCAGAGGTACTGAGTACTTGGCTTAAAGCCAGAGCCTGAAATTGAACTTTGGCTTTTTTACTTTTAAGTCCCATGCATTACCATACTGTAGTTCTTAAAACATATCCACCAAAAATTCCTTGAGCCCTGGCCTGTGTGGCTTAATTGGTTGGGCATCATCCCATGCCCTGGAAAGGGGGGTGGGAGGGGACGGGGGTTGGCAGTTACTGGTTTGATTTCCGGTCAGGGCATATGCCCAGGTTACAGGCTGGATTCCTGGGTGGAGGTGTGTGGGAGGCAGCTAATCAATGTTTCGCTCTCATGTGGATGTTTCTCTCTCTCCCCCTCTCCTTCTCTCTTTAAAAAAAATAAATTAATTAAAATAATTTTTTAAAAATTCAGTGAAAACAGAGCAGCTTTAGAATCAGAAGTAATTTCAGCAAAAACAAAATAGAGGGAAGTAGGGACTCCAATTGTCTTATTAAAATATTTGATCATTTAATGTGTTTATTCAATTCATTTAAAAAATAGTCTGATCTTTTATATCTATGAATGCTTAAATAGGCAATGAAAATTTAGTAGTCAAAGTTTAAGTTAAGTTTTATAAAACAAGTATACCTTTTAAAACAATGGACTTTTTTTTAAAGGGTAAATTATTGAAGTGCTGATAAGTATCTCAGGAATCGAATTCCATGCTAGGGTCACATATTGACTTGATAACAAACATAAATACACACAAACAAATGTATTATATACTCTGCATATTCATTATAAATGTTAGACTGATGTATGTATATATTTTGAAGCACAGACCAAATCATCTCTGTATTCTTTTCTGTTGAGCCATTTTATATAGTACCCATCAAGAAGTAAAAGTGAGAGATTATTATTCAAAGCTACATACCGTACATTTTCCCAAGATTTTGCAAACACTTTATTAAATGCGACCCTTTCTTTTGTTTGCCATCATATACATACCATTTTTGGATTTTGTTCTTTTAAATTACAGACTGTTTTTTAGAGCAGTTTGTTTTGTTTTTAGCAACTATTTTCCGTCAACCTTATTTTCACTGTTAAGAGTTTGTGGACAAACAGCTTAAGACCACTCAGTGGTTGTTCCTACCCATTGAGTGGGCTGAGCAGTGGGGGCTGCAGACCGGCCTTCAGTGGCAGGCTGAGCGCTGCAGGCTTCAGTAGGAAACGGCTGAATGGGCACAGAGAGCATCTGCGCACCTTCAGACCAGTCTGTGACCTCAGGTTATGCAGCAGTGAACACAGGAGCTGGAGCAGCCCATTCGCCCTGAAATTTCTTCTTGGTCATAGCTTTTCCAGCAGTTGCCAGCTCTTCCTTTTCAATCTCTTCAGGGTCTCTGTAGAGTTCAGGCATGGGTGGTTATGGGAGATGGTGCCACTCATGCGCAGTACTTCCTGGGCCATCATCCACCACAGCAGACCCACTGAGTGAGCCCCTGTTGTTGCAAGGGATAGCAATGCCCACTTAGCTCAGAGGAGAGTCTGTGATACACAGAGCAGGGGGAGGCAGGTTAACATAAGACGTCTCTGTGAGATCTGGTGGTCAGCCCTGGGATCAGTTCCACCAGAAGTCCCAGCTCCCGGAAGGCTGCCTGGATCTGGGTAGTGAAGGTTCCAGGAGTGAAGCGGCTATAGCAGTGGCTCCAGTGGCAGCAGCAAACTTCAGTGCAGCTCACTGGCCGGTATTCCTGGACGATACGGCACTGACCTCAGCAGGGTTTTCAGTGGCAACAGTGGCACAAGCTGCCAGATTCTCTTCAGATTGATGATGTGGATGCCATCACTCTTCCTTTTGTAGATGGACTGTTCCATTTGGAAGTCAGGGTTGGTGCCAGTGGGTTCCTGCTGCAAGGAATTTGAGGATATCCCTCCTCCTTCATTTGTAGAACTTGAAGGGCTCCGGACATTGTGGAAGTTTCCATTTAAGTTACCTGGGAACCAAGAACAATGCCATATGGGCCCCTTTCACAATAGTGCAGAAAAGCTAGAGAAGTTTTGCCTTTGTAGAAAAATAAGTGAAAAGTACAGAGAATTTCTATATACCACCCACCCCCAGTTTCCCCTATTAATAACATTTTGCATTACTGTGGTACATTTGTTAAAATTGATAAGCCAACTTCAGTACATTATTACTGAAGTCCATAGTTTATTGTGCTTCACTCTTTTGTGTTGTACATTCTATGGGTTTTGAAAAGTGTATAACAACATAGATCCTTATTACAGTATCATATAGAAGTTTCACTGCCCTAAAAATCACCTGCGTTCCACCTTTTCATCTCTGTTTTCCTTCCCCTGAGTCCCTGATAACCACTGATCTTTTTACTATCTCCGCGGTGATATCTTTTCCAGAATGTCATGGAGTTGAAATCATATAGTGTGTAGCCATTTCAGATTGGCTGCTTTCATGTCAAAATATGCATTTAAGATTCCTCCATGTCTTTTCATAGCTTGGTAGCTCATTTCTTTTTATTGCTGACCATATTCTTTTTCTAAATGTGCCAGTTGTTTATCCATTCAACTATTGAAGGATATGTTGGTTGCTTCCAGATTTTTGACAGTTATGAATAAAGGTGCAATAAACATTCACGTGAAGGTTTTGGGTAGATATAAGTTTTCATCTCTGTCGGGTAAATACCAAAGAGTGTGATTGCTGAATCATATGGTAACATTATGTTTAGATTTAACAAACTGCCAGCTGCCGGACTGTCTTCCAGGGTGGCTGTACCACTGCAATCCCACCAGCAATGAGTGAGAGTTCCTACTGCGCCATAGCCTTGCTTGCATTTGGTATTGTCATTGTTGGATTTCAGTCATTCTCATCGATTGTTTTAATTTGCAAATCTCTAATGACATACGATATAGAACATATTTTCATATGCTTACTTCCCATCTGTATCTTTGGTGAGATGTCTGTTCAGGTCTTTGAGCCATTTTTAAATCAGATTGTTTGTTTTCTTATTGTTGAGTTTTGAGAATTATTTGTACTTTTGGGGCAGAGGGAAGAAAGAGTCCTTTGAACAGATGTCTTTTGCAAATATTTTCTCCCAGTCTATAGATTGTCTTCTCATTCTCTTGACAATGTCTTTCACAGAACAGAAACTTTTAATTTTAATTAAGTCCAACTTATTATTTCTTTCATGAATTGTGCCTTTGGTATTGTATCTAAAAATTCATCATTATACCTAAGATTTAAATTTTCTCTTAAGTTATCTTCTAGGAGTTCTATAGTTTTGCAGTTTACATTTAGGTCTATCATCCATTTTTAGTTAATTTTTGTGAAAATTATAGGGTTTGTGCCTAGATTAATTTTTTTACATGTAGGTATGCAGTTGTTCCAGAACCATTTTTAAAATTTCTTAAATGTTTTAAAAATCCTCACCTGAGGACATGCTTACAGAGAGGAAGGGAGAGAGAGAGAAACAGAAATATTGATCAGTTACTTTCTGAGCATGCCCCAATTGGGGATCAAACCTGCAACCCAGGTATGTGCCCTGACTGGGAATTGAACCGGCAACCTTTCGGTACTAGGATGACACTTAACCAACTGAGCCACTCTGGCCAGGCTCCAGCACCATTTCTTGAAGAATGTCTTTTCTTTATTGAATTGCAGTTGCTTTTCTGTCAAAGATAAGTTGACTTTATTTGTATGGGTTTATTTATGCACTCTCTTTTCTGTTCTGTTGGTATATTTGTCTACTTTTTGGCTAGGACCCCGCAGTTGTAATTACTATAGCTTTATTGTAAGTCTTAAAAATCAAGTATTGTCAATTCCTTATTTTTCTCTCCTTGAATATTGTGTTGACTATTCTGGGTCTTTCTTGTCTCCATACAAACCTTAGAATCATTTTGTCAATATCTACAAAATAACTTGCTGCAATTTTGATTGGGATTGGTTAAATCTGTACATCAAGTTGGGAAGAACTGACATATTGACAGTATTGAGTCTTCCTATTTATTAACATAGAATATCTCTTTTCTTTGAAAATTTTGTAGTTTTTCTCATATAGATCTTCTACATATTTTAGATTTATAACTTTCATTTATTTTTGTTTTGAGTACTAATGAAATAGTATTGTCTTTTAATTTCAGTTGTTCATTGCTAGTATATTAGAAAATAATTGACTTTTGTATATTAACCTTGTATCTTGTAAGCTTGTCACTTACTAGTTCCAGAAGTTTTGTGTTGCTTCTTTGGAATTTTCTTCATTGACAATCATGTCATCTGCAAATGAAGACAATTTTATTTATTTATTCCCTATCTGTATACCTCTTATATCATTTTATGTTTATTGGATTAGTTAGGGCTTCTAGTATAATGTTGAATATGAGTATGTGAGGAGCATCCTAGCTTTGTTCCTGATCTTAGCAGCAAAGCATCTAATTTCTCATTTGCCTTCTGTTTTTGGGAAGACATTGTAGAGCAGTGGTATAATTTTTTTCTTGAATGTTTGGTAGAATTCTCTAGTGAGCCCCTCTAGACCTGATGTTTTCTGTTTTGGAAGGTTACTAATATTGATTAATTTCTTTAATAGGTGTATCAGCCCATTCAAATTATTTGTTTCTCCATTAGTGAATTTTGACAGATTGTGTCTTTCACAGAATTGGTTTATAATGTCATGAGTTTATTAGTGATATCTAGTAATATTTCATTTCTGATATTAGTTATTCGTGTTCCTTCTCCTTTTTTCTTAATTAACCTCACTAGAGAGTTATCAGTTTTATTGATCTTTTCAAAGAACCAGCTTTTGGTTCCAGTGATTTTTCTCTATTGCTTTCTTATTTTTAATTTCATTGATTTCTGTTCTGGTTTTTATTATTTCTTTTCATCTGCTTACTTTGGATTTAATTTGCTCTTTTTTTCAGGAGTTCAACACATTGGTAGTATAAATTACAACGGAATGCCTCTGAGAGTCATAGTAAATTAAAACCTGTATGAGTTTACAAGTGCCATGTAAACCTCTATTTTTTCCAAAAATATTATAAAGCAGTTTTTGATATTTTATTATAATAAGGTTATAATATTTGTATTTTTAATACTTGTCATCTATAAAGAATAATTCATGTACATTTTTAATTTTTTATTACATGATCACTTTCATCAGAATTTAAATATTTTTGGTAGGAGTCAGTATGTGGGATGAATTTATAATTTCCTTATTCTAAAACAGTTTTAAAGGCAGCTTTCATAAGTAGCACAAATGATAAAAATAATGAAATAAAAACTCAGAATAGTTGCTATATAGTTATATTATAATGGTAATTCTCAAATTTGGCTTTGAAGTTTCTGGCAACCAAGATTGAAAAAAAGAGGAGGGAGGGGATTAAGTTTTAAAAAATCAAAAAACTTCTTATAAAAAGGAGAATTTCTGTTATTTTTATTTTAAGCAAAGTGTTTCTTGGCATCATATTACAGAAGACATTGCTCATATTAGGCATAACTAGAGTAAATTGAATTATGTAATGATGCAGTATTTTAATACCAGTTGCAATAATAGATTTCATGGTAACTTAATGAAAGTCAACGGTATAATATTAAAATATCATTAAATGAGGGCAGTTTTATAAATCACTAAGGTAGTAAGTTCTAAGTTTATACCCTTTTAGTATCTAAAGTGGAAAGAATTTAAAAATTGCACATTCTTTAACATATTATCACTTTTTTCTATTGGACTTTTAATAGGAGTCAGCAGAGAAGTTGAGGTTATACATTCAGATTTGGATCTAGAATGCTAGACATTCAGTAATTTTTGTTGAGAGAAAAAAATGTATGTATTTAGAAATGAGATAGCCAAGTAGTAAGGTTGATAGCCTGTTGTAGACATTCCAGATACTAACCATGTTCCCCACCAGTACATTGTCCCATCTCTGCACAGGAGAGATGTATTCCCTTATATAGAATGAATTTTATTCAAGGTGTCTTAAGTCACTCTCACATATGAGCAAGTGCTCCAAAGTAAGCATTTTCAGCCACCTGTGTTATAGAACACCTTCAAATATAAGTTCATGGATCATCTGATTTTTGTGCAACATAATTTTTCATCTAGACAGACCCATTCAAACTCACCAATATGAAATGCCAAAAAAAATACACATGTAAATAACTGAAAATATATTAATGTGCTATTTTGTTATATTATAAAAAGTAATTGTACTTGTGGAGAATTTCAGTCATCTTGCAGGGCACAAGGCATACAATAAAGAACAAGTAGTCAGAAGGAATTTATACTCTAGGGGTTATTTGCAGACTATTACAGTACAGCATACAGATGCTACCCACTGGGAGGATGGGATATCCATATACATCCCTAAAAGATGATAGGACCTAAACATGAGGAGAAGAAGAAAGAAAAAGAACATCCCAGTTGTCGTGGTTTAGTGGTTTTGTGTCAACCACGGTTTGATTCCTGGTCAGGGCATATGCCCGGGTTTTGGGCTTGGTCCCCAGTGTGGGGCGTGCAGGAGGCAGCCAATCAGTGGTTCTCTCTCATTGATGTTTCTCTCTCCCTCTCCCTTTCTCTCTGAAATCAATAAAAATATATATTTTTTTAAAAAAGAAAGACCAAGAAAGGCTAGGGTATAAATGATCTTCAACTTAGATATAGGTTATACATATCCGACTAAAGGTATAGTTCTAAGTTCCTATTAGCTTAGGATATACTTTTCTATAGATACTATGTGATTGGTCCCTGTCCAACCCCTATTTAATTCATAATATGAAAGATTCCTAATGTTGTGTTGAAACAGAGAAGGGTTTATCAACCCCTCTCCCTCCTGTGATAGGTAAGAGGAGAGGAATATCTGGATTCTTAATAGTAAAAGAAAGTTAACTCTCCTTTTTTCTTGCCTTTACTTTCACTGCTGCCTAATGTTAGAGATTAGAATTGAGGATTGGAAGAGAGGGAAGGCCAAGAAGTACCAATGTAGACTTTGTCATTAACCAGTCATTGACTGAGGTGAGGAAAGAAAAGCGTAGCTAGCAGTGAGTAGGGAGTCCCACAATGGTGGTATCTTCTGTACCTAGAATGGAAAGAGAAACTGGGGGCAGGGGGGGAATGAATGCTCCTTAATTGTCAGAAGGAAAAGGGAATTCACTTCATGTCCTATATGGGTCACATGACAAATGTTTTTAGTTAATGATTTTCAAAAGTCAAAATTTGTATACTTGACCCTTGAACAAAGCAGGCATTAGGGGCACCACCCAATCCTCAGTTGAAATAAAAAATAGCATTTTTGGTTTGAGGTTGATTTAATCCATGGATGCAAAACCCAGGGATACAGAGGGCCAATTGTATATTTATTGAAAAAATTTGGCATATGAGAGGACCCATGCAGTTCAAATCCCTGTTGTTCAAGGGTCAACTGTACTTATACATCCCAGGTAACTATTAAGAGTTTTCCATTATTGTGAAGAAAGAGGACAGCTGATTTTTAAAAGGGATTTTTGAGAAATTCATGGCTTAGAATTTATATTCACTAGCTATAATTTGTATTCCATGTGTAGTCCTTTGGTTTTCTATAAAATTCCTTTCTTACTCATTCTTGATATTTATTGAAGCTACCAAAAATCTATTTATCTTGACCTTGTCATTTTGTTTTATATTTTTAACTTGTCTCTTTTCCATATAACTCTTATTATCCAAATTATATTCTTCTTTGAACTCATCTACATATATAAAAGCCTAAGCAACCGGCTGACCCAATGGTAGCTATGATGTGCACTGACCACCAGGGGGCAGATGCTCAATGCAAGAGCAGAAACCACAGGCATGGAAACATGGAGCAGACGGATGAATCTCAGAGGGAAGGGGGCCGGGGGGAAGGCAGGAAGAGATTAACCAAAGATCTTATATGGTGAAGTCCCTCAGCCTGGCCTGTGGGGATCGGGCCGAAACCAGCTCTCTGACATCCCCCTAGGGGTCTCGGATTGCGAGAGGGTGCAGGCTAGGCCGAGGGACCCCCTTCGTGCACTGGGCCTCTAGTAGTGTATAAAAGTAATCAGTCTTTGGGATTATAGAAGTTGTTTCTGTACAGAAGTTGTTCCTTATATGGATGATCCCTTATTTCAAGAAATTGAGAAAGGACCTATAGATATCATATATCTGGTCAAAATAACCTTGTGGCATAAATACTAAATTACATGTATTACAAAAAAACCTAAATATGTACTAATGGGAAAATACACTTTTTTCCCATAAAGCATATACAAAAGAAATAAAATTGTACTTGAGGAAAATATAATTTTTCCTACTCTTTCTCTGTGATTTACATTGGAGTCTGAACTGGATTTGAATCTTAACTCTACTACTTCTAATGTGGTAACCTTAAAATAAGTATATGTTTCTATGTGTCCTTTCTACATCTTTAAAATGAGACTGATAATTTCTAGCTCATATTATTATTTGGAGAATTAAAATGAGATTATCTAAGTTAGTTTTTAAACACTGTTCACTGATACTCTTGAGCTCTGTAGAGACTTTTAATGGGTCAACTTGAATCTATTTTATGTTTAGGGTTCTGCAGAAGATTTGGTTTGAGAAGGAGGGTCCTGAGGTTCACTGTTTAAAAACATTTGACTGTTGTCCTGGCCAGTTCAGAGGTTAGAGCATTGGCCTGAAGACCAAAGGGTCACAGGTTTGATTTCCAGTTAAGGGCATGTGCCTCAGTTGCAGGTTCCCCAGTCCTGGTAGGGGCGAGTTCAGGAGGCAACCAGTCGATGTGTGTCTCTCATGTTTCTCTCTCCCCCTTCCACTCTCTCTAGCAATCAATGAAAAAAAATCCTCCAGTGAGGATTTTAAATGAATGAATGAATGAATGAATGAATAAATAAATAAATAAATAAATAAATAAATAAATAAATAACAGCATAGTTGTAAAGTGCATTGTACGTAATAGATGCTGAAAGATACTAGTTCTCTTATGCAGGAAGTTAAAGTGTAAGCTAATACATCAAGAAGAACAAAATGGGTCTAATGTTTCTTCACTGATTTATGTAGGTTCATGCATTAGATTCTATTATGTCATTTAGCATACTTAATTTCATATATCAAATCACTAAAGACTTGATTGATTACATTTTTCACTTCTAAAAGTTTATTCTACTTTCATGACTTTTTTTCTTATTTTCATAACTTTTAAAGATGACTATTAATCAGGCTCTGGCTGGGTATCTCAGTTGGTTAGAGCATGGTCCTGACATTCCAAGGTTTTGGGTTCGATCCCATACAAGAATCGACCAATGAATCCATAAATGAGTGGAACAACAAATAGATGTTTCTCTCTCTTTCTCTCTCTCTCTCTTTCCCCTCCCTTTCTCTCAAATGAAATAAATTTAAATATCTTTAAAAAACAGAGATGACTACTTATCCGTATACAGTGGGGCCTTGACTTACTAGTTTAATTCGTTCCGAGACCGAGCTCATTAAGGAGCTCGTTAACTCAAATTACTCTATCAACTCAATGCAAAAAATCGGCCGAGAGACAGCTGGTATTTCAAAAAACTCGTTAGTCGGGACACTCATAAGTCAAGGCCCCACTGTATATCCTGATCTTATAGCTTAGAAATTCAACAATTATTTTTTCAAGTACTTGTTAAAAGCCATATGCCTTATTAGACTATTAGTGTTACATGATTAATTAGATACACTCTAGGGAGTTTACTCTTTTAGAAGAGTAGCATGTAAACAAGGGAGAATGATATAGTATAACTAGAGGCCCGCTGCATGAAATGCGTGCACTCTGGGGGTGGGGGGGTGGGGGGGGGAGTCCCTCAGCCCGGCCTGTGCCCTCTTACGGTCTGGGAGCCCTTGGGAGGTGTCCGACTGGCAGTCAGATATACTTAGCACTGCCGTGGAGGCGGGACAGACTCCCGCCACCGCCGGTGCGCTTACCAGCCATAAGCCTGGCTTCTGGCTGAGTGGCGCTCCCCCTGTGGGAGCACACTGACCACCAGAGGGCAGCTCCTGCATTGAGTGTCTGCCCCCTGGTGGTCAGTGCGCATCATAGTGACCGGTCATTCCGCAGTTCGGTCTATTTGCATATTAGCCTTTTATTACCAGTATATAGGATCATTGTTATTATGGAAATGTATGTAAAGTGCACATTTAAAGTAATAATAAATTCTTCCAGCTGACAAAGAGACTGGGGGAGGGGCAAGAAGGAGAAAGAATGGAGATTGAAGAAAGAGTTGCAAAGAAGCTGGTCCTTGAAGAATGAGTAGAATTCACCAGGCAGGTGATGGAAGAGGAATATATTCTTAAAAAGCTAAGAGAATAATCTGAGATAACCAAGATGGCGGCGTAGGTAAACACCGGAGACTGCTGCCGCAAACAACCACTTCAAAAATACAACTAAAAGACGGAACGGACATCACCCAGAACCCCAGGAAGGCTGGCTGAGGAGAGACTCTTCAACTAGAAGGAAAAACAACAGCATTACGAGGCCCAGAGGAGGCGCAGTGTGGAAAATTTAAAGGTACGGTGGTGCGCGCGCAAAGCGGGCTGGTGGCTGAGGGCGCGGTTGTCATTTTCAATCAGGAGGGAGTCTCAGACTCGGGGCTACAGATCCGGGCAAGTCTCTAGGGACCCAGACTCAAACGGGAGAAGCGGGACTGTCTGGCTACGGTCCCTCCGAGGTTTGCAGCGGTTGCTGGGACAGAGAGGCAGAGCCTCTGGGGACGGACTGAGAGCGGCCATAACTGCTCCCTCCCCCCCGCCCTGTTGATCCTGCCCCGCCCAAGCCCTGTGCAGAGCCATTTGCCGGATAGCCTCAGGCAAAGGCTAGAGTAGCACCTCTCCAGAGGACAGAAGTTTTCCATACAGCTGATTCTCACAGCCAGTCAGCCTGGTGGTCAAATCCCTCTAGTATTAACTACAACAATTAAGGCTTAACTAGAACAAGACTGTGCACAAAGACCACAAGGGGGTGCACCAAGAAAGCATAAAAAATGCGGAGACAAAAAAAACATGACAGAAATGGAGGATATGGAGCTAAAAATCGCAATTTTGAGGGCTTGCAATAAACTTGAGCAGAGCCTCATGAAAACTAATGAGACCCTCGATGCTACGATAAAGAAATTAGAAAGTAAGCATACACGGACGGAAATAAAGAATATTATACAGACTCCCAACAGCAGACCAGAGGAGGGCAAGAATCCAGTCAAAGATTTGAAATGCGAAGAAGCGAGAAACACCCAACCAGAAAAGCAAAATGAAAAAAGAACCCAAAAATACGAAGATAGTGTAAGGAGCCTCTGGGACAGCTTCAAACGTACCAACATCAGAATTATAGGGGTACCAGAAGATGAGAGAGAGCAAGATATTGAAAACCTATTTGAAGAAATAATGACAGAAAACTTCCCCCACCTGGTGAAAGAAATAGACTTACAGGTCCAGGAAGCGCAGAGAACCCCAAACAAAAGGAATCCAAAGAGGACCACACCAAGACACATCATCATTAAAATGCCAAGAGCAAAAGACAAAGAGAGAATCTTAAAAGCAGCAAGAGAAAGAAACTCAGTTACCTACAAGGGAATACCCATACAACTGTCAGCTGATTTCTCAACAGAAACTTTGCAGGCCAGAAGGGAGTGGCAAGAAATATTCAAAGTGATGAATAGCAAGAACCTACAACCAAGATTACTTTATCCAGCAAAGCTATCATTCAGAATTGAAGGTCAGACAAAGAGCTTCACAGATAAGGAAAAGCTAAAGGAGTTCGTGCACCACCAAACCAGTATTATATGAAATGCTGAAAGGTA
>NW_005871070.1:8368989-8369961 GCF_000147115.1 Myotis lucifugus | reverse complement strand
ATGATCAGGGACATAGAAAGGGAATGGACAGACTATTCTTTGGGGGGGAAAGGGGAATGGGAGATGCGGGAAGAGACTGGACAAAAAATCGTGCACCTATGGATGAGGACAGTGGGTGGGGAGTGAGGGCGGAGGGTGGGGCGGGAACTGGGAGGAGGGAGTTATGGGGGGGAAAAAAAGAGGAACAAATGTAATCTGAACAATAAAGATTTAAAAAAAAAAAAGCTAAGAGAATAATCTGAGTCTAAGCCTAGACACATGATGTCTAATGAACAAAAGTCAGTGAGTTATTTGATGTGACTATAGGGAACTATCCTAGTGTATAGTAGTTAAACAGAAAAGGTTGGCTAGAGCAGATTGTGAGGGTCTGCAAGTAAACTTAACACCTTATTTTATCACATTACCCCCTCCATTTCTGGCTTCAGTCTACAGATAATTAGCCTTTCCCAATATAATATTCACATTAACATAATTCCTACTACCATTATCCTAGTTCCTCACCAGTTATCTTGGACTTTTTCATTATTTGCTTTAAATCTCCATTCTCATGTTAATTATTAAGTATCTGTCTCTTTCCATTTCCACAGCCACTACTATGGTCTCTTTTTCTAGGATCTCTTTTCTGTTTCTTCTGTCCATTTTTAATATACTTTTTTATTCCTAGGACTTCACCTCATCTATTTTGGTATTCAAAATAGCTTTGTAGAGGAGCTAAGATAGCTCCTATGCCAGGGAGTCTGAAGAAGATAAAGTGCCAAATAGTTTATAAAAAGGAAAACTTGTAAAGTTTATTATACTCTTATCAGGAGCTCATTAATATGGAAATTCTCCATGTCCTGATTTAGGGTATTTTGTTGAGTAAAAGCAAAGGACAGAAGAGTACAGTATATTACCTTTTGTGTCAGTTTTCTCAAGTCCGATTATGCCTTGGTATGATCCCTTTCACTAAAATGAACTCCTATCCTTCAAATC
>NW_005871070.1:8312429-8368444 GCF_000147115.1 Myotis lucifugus | reverse complement strand
GTGGTTTCTATTCCCTTTTGAGCAGTGACTTTTTATCAGTGTCAAGCAAGAATTCTTAAAACATGCAATACCTGACTATTTAGTCAGGGGCACTGACCTCTTTTCCCTTAGATTGTCAAATAAAAAAATGACAACAGCCAACACAGTAATAGCCATCCAGTGTGAATGAACCAATATTATATCTGTGGGTTTTTTTGTCAGATCAGCAAAAATATATATTTTTGTTGTGCTGCAGAATTTCAGTAATTCGTTTATGTGTGCATGAAATGAAAAAGGTTGAAAATCACTGTCTTTGATTAATACCTTCAATAGAAAACATGTTCTTTTCTCTCTTATATATTATCTGAAACATAATTTAATAGATAGTTGGTAATAATTTTTATTTCCTTTTGAGGATCCTAACATGTTAATTTCATTTGGATAATTTTATTCAACAAATTTTTAATTTGGGAAAAGGTGTGATACCAAAAAGCTAAGCTTGACTACTTTTCTAATATCTAAAACTACAAAGTATTAAGTGGGGCTATTAATGAGGAAAAACAGTTTTATTTAAAAACCATTGAAAATAATTTAGGGTAACTTTCTATTCAGTTAAGATAAAAATATGTAGATTTGTTCACAAAAATATATATAACCATAACATGACCACTAATTTGCATGGAATACAATATTATTTGTATGCTAGTTACTGATTTATACAGTAATTGAGATTTGTGTGGTTTTTATCTTTGCTAATACAAATATGACAATTAAATTGGAGTTTATAATTCAAATATGGTAAACAAAGGGCCAATCTGGTTGTTGTTTTTTTACATAAAGTATATGATCAGAAGTAAGAAACTTTAAAATAAATTCTATTAGGAAATGAACGTTTGCTTTTAAAATTGATCATAGAAAATAAAACTTGTAAGCTGAGGAGCCCTTAATGTGTTTTTATTACTTGAGGTATTCTAATCTAATATTTATTTTGAAACAGGCAAGAAAACTAGATGTATATTTTGAATATGAAGAAAAAATAATGAGCAAAACTACTCTGGATAAATCTCTTCTAGATATAATATCAGACCCTGATGGTATGTACCATAAATTTGAGGTTAATGTAAGTTTCATATCAGGTGAATCCAGCATTTTCAATTTTAGTAAAATCTGAATAGAATTATTTTTTCTAACCATTTATGCTAATAATGAGATAATTAAACTATTTTCTATTGAGAAGTTTGTAGCATAGCAGTTCATAAAGAAGAAAAATAATTTGCATTTTATTTCATTGAACTTTTCTTTAGTGGTAGTTAAGCACTTTTTATATTCATTTAGAGTGCTACATCTGAAGCTCAATTTCTGTTGGTCCAGGAAGATTTGAAGGTGGTATAACATTCAAAGCAGGTGTCTCTAAGTGATATATTTTCTAAATAATTTGGTTTAAACCTAGAGTTTTCTAAAAAGATGTATCTAAAACTGAATTCTATTTTAAATACTTAGGGAATTCACTTTTAAAGAAACTCTTTAGTCAGTCCCTTTATCTACACTAATAAAAGAGAAACATGGTAATTAGCGTACGACCGCTACCTTTCCCATTGGCTAATCAGCATATCCTTATGCAAATTAACTGTCAGCCAAGATGGTGGCCGGCAGCCATGCACTGAAGCGAGCAGGGAGGCTTGCTTGCTCCAGTGAAGGCGGACTCCAACGTTCCCTGCCTAACTTGCCAGCCTCTCAGCTGCAACTCTAAGCAACTATGTACTATGTTGCAAACAAGAAGCTAAAACCCCAGAAACCAGCCGGACTGAAAGCCAGCCGGACCGCAACATTGTATCGATGTTTTCAGCAGCGAGGCCTCAGAGCTAAAGCTGGCCCAGAATAAAAAAAAAAAAAAAAGAAAACAAGGAGCGGTTGGGAGCTTCAGTCACTCGCCAGCCGGAAAACAGCCCTCAGCCCCTCACCCAGACTGGCCAGGCACCCCAGTGGGGACCCCCACCCTGATCCAGGCCACCCTTCAGGGCAAACCAGCCAGCCCCTACCCATGCACCAGGCCTCTATTCTATATAGTAAAAGGGTAATATGCCTCCCGGCACCGGGATCAGCGGAGCAGCGAGGCTCCCAGCACCGGGATCAGCGTGACAGGGGGCAGCGCCCAAACCCCCTGATCGCCCTGTGGCTCTGTGTGTGACAGGGGGCGGGGCCACAACCTCCCTATCCGCCCTGCTCTGTTTGTGACAGGGGAAGGTGCCCCAACCCCCTGATCAGCCCTGCTCTGTGCCTCATAGGGGGGAGGTCCCCAATCCCCTGATTGCCCTGAGGCTCTGTGTTTGACAGGGTGCAGCGCACCAACCCCCTGATCGGCCCTGCTCTGTGTGTGACAGGTAGAGCCATAACCTCTCCATCGGCCCTGCCCCGAGTGTGACAGTGGCAGCGCCCCAACCCCCTGATTGGCCCTGCTCTGTGGGTGATAGAGGGTGGCGCCCCAACCCCCCTCCACGGGCCTTGCTCTGTGTGTGACAGGGTAGAGCCATAACCTCCCCATTGGCCCTGCCCTGAGTGTGACAGGGTGCAGCGCCCCAACCCCCTGATCCGCCCTGCTCTGAGCCTGACCAGGGGCTGCACTTAGGGATTGGGCCTGCCCTCTGCCACCCGGGAGCAGGCCTAAGCCAGCAGGTCGTTATCTCCCGAGGGGTCCCAGACTGCGAGAGGGCACAAGCCGGGCTGGGGGACCCCCCCTCCCCACCCCCCGAGTGCACAAATTTTTGTGCACCGGGCCTCTAGTATTTTATATTCATCTAAATATTTGTATGTTAGATTTTCTTAAGATAATATTCTTTGTATTTGGAAATGTAATTTAATTATTGCTTTCAATTATAATAATCATAGGATCTACATAGGGTTTTAGCCTATTAAAATCTCTAAACTTTAGAGAGTTATTGATCATTTCAGAATAGTTAGCAGTTCAAATCTCAGCCCTTTTCCAAAATGAATAAAAAGGATATAAGCTCTACTCATCTCATATTTCGCACAAAAGTTACTCATCTGATGATGATGGTTTTTGAGTTAGAGTTTTGGTATGAGGGGTTTTTTTAAATATGTTTTTATTTTTTGAGGGAGAGCGAGAGAAACATCAATGATGAGAGAATCACTGATCGGCTGCCTCCTGCATGCCCCCTACTGAGGATTAAGCCCACAACCCAAGCACGTGCCCTGACTAGGAATTGAACCTGCCACCTCTGGGTTCATAGGTTGACCCTCAGCCACTGAGCCACATCGGCTGGGCTGGTATGAGCTTTTGACTTTATTTCAAATTAAAAAGTAATTTTAAAACATCCAAATTATTTGTAATTAAATATTCTATTCATACAACTTCTGAGAAGCCATAAGTATTGCTCTCACTTTTTAAAAAATATGTTTTTATTGATTTTAGAGTGAGGAAGGGAGAGGGAGAGAGAGAGAAAGAAACATTGATCGGCTGCCTCCTGCATGCCCCCTACTGTGGTTTGACCCTAAACCTGGACATGTGCCCTGACCAGGAATTGAACCAGCGACCTCTAGGTACATGGATTGACGCTCAACCACTGAGCCATATAGCCGGGCTTGCTCACACTTTTAAAAAGCTAGATTTGTAGTGAGAGCATAGCATCTTAAGTATTTATACTTTACAATGAAAAAGTGCAAAATATACATAAGTCCATTACTTCAGAGTTATTTACAAGAACTTTTGAGTAAAGTTAAAACAAATAGTGTGTTGATAAAAGGGCAAACGGAACCTTTCATTGTCCTTTCCCCCTACTTTCTCAAACAGTTTATTTTTAAAGACATTAAATAAGGCTGAGCAATGTAGGCATTTATGCAAAGCAGAAGTCTTGTGTCACTTTCGACCAGAACAAGATGTTGGAACCTGAGCAAAATTAGAAGGGCATCTACATGTAGGTAATGGGAGCGTTGATAATTTGTATAAGGTATTAAAGTCCGAGTGAAGTGAGCAGTGTCCACAGGTGGAAACACGGGTGTAAGAGCTCTAATAGGTCGCTGCACAGGAGTCAACCCAACATCAGCCCAAATGGGTGAGCAGCATGGCCAGGCATGTTGGGTCCATTGTAGGGAATCAGTGTCCAAGTGGAGTGAAAAGGCTTCCATGCAGGCCAGGATGGCAGCAGAGATATGATATTTGTTACATACAAGGAGCTGGTTAAATAAGTAAAATATATTAGATAATATAACGGGAGCCAGGTTTCTCCTTGGAGAAGGAAGTTATAAATAGGAAAGGGAGAGGACTAGAATGAATCCTGGAATGTTGGGTTGGAATTGTAGGTGTTGGTATGGACTTAGTGTTTTCACTATGTATTTGTCAGATAGAGAAATACAGATGTTTGTGTGTGTGTGTGTGTGTGTGTACACACTTATACAGGTGTCCCCAAAAAATGTATACACACTTGAACAGCTGCTGATAGCACAGTTTTGAAAATGAAATCATTTTAATAAACATTGCCTTTATAATTATTCAAAGTATAGATAAATTTTGGGGGTCATCCTATATATGTATTATCTAGCTCTGCCAATTGAGCAGGGCTGGAAGCAACAATACCCCAATAGTAAAGATTTTAGCTTATAAATACCATTTTACATTAGGATTCCAGGGCTGAGATGGGGAAAGAAAGTATATAATGAGCTGGACACTCTGACTTTAAAATAGAGTGCAGTTACAGTAGAAACTTATGTGTGACAAGAAGATCCAGGCTGTGGCTATAAGCTCTAGAGTACTTGTAACTGTAAAGATACAATTGCAATTTGGTTCCCCTGTGATTCACGTTCATGTTAAGTATTTGGATGCTCTATAGTCCTTACCATCAGGACTCTTAAAAACCTTAGCAGAGGTTTGGGGCATTTATTAGCACATAGCAACTATAAAATGTTTCTCCTTGAAGAATGGGAGCTGTTCCTTCTTTAAACAGAATGTGTGCCTTCTGTGAGAAAAAGGCTATGCTACTAGATGCTGAGAATATTAAAAGCAACAGCAGGGAACCACCACAGGCCCCTAAAACTCTGAGGGAGAGGACCCTTTCTCTACTACCTTAGAAGCTATGGTCCCAAGAGCCTAAAGCAGTGATGGCGAACCTTTTGAGCTCGGCGTGTCAGCATTTTGAAAAACCCTAACTTAACTCTGGTGCCATGTCACATATAGAAGTTTTTTGATATTTGCAACCATAGTAAAACAAAGACTTATATTTTTGATATTTATTTTATATATGTAAATGCCATTTAACAAAGAAAAATCAACCAAAAAAATGAGTTCGCGTGTCACCTCTGACACGCGTGTCATAGGTTCGCCATCACTGGCCTAAAGCAAGCCCTGTTGTTCTTTTTCTCTATTTCCTCAAGCTGCTTAGTCAGTTACAGGAAATGCACAATGGAGCAGGGTAACTAGAGCCAAAGCTTTTTGGCTGGAGCACCAAAAAGGAAGGGCTAAGGGAACTGGGAAGAACCAGGAAGATTGCAGAAGAACCAGGAAGGAGCTCAGAAAAGCAACCCCATCAAATTGTTTATGAATTCCTGGGCTCACCTCTGAACTGCCTATATGGGAATCTGATCCTAAACAACCTTCCAAAGACTAAGAGGTGAAGGGCTACGTGATCTCCCAGTTCTCCTATTGTCCACTGGGCAGTGAGACACATCCCCATAGCACTGCAAACGGGTTTGAAAATAGAATCAGTGATGGAACCACAACCCACAGGAAGGTGGTAGGAACTTTGGCCTGAACCAGCAGGCTAATTACCTGCTAAAACAAAAATGTCAGCTTTTCCTAGGATTTAACCAAGACCATGAATCTCAACCTAATATTCAAAGTGTCCAAGATACTATATTTATTTGTAAACATGAGAACTTTGGAGAAAGATCTTTGTCACCATTCTTTGTCATATATAGGGAGTGAGGATAATTTAAGAATGGGTGTCTAGATTCTAACCATATTAAAAAAATTGATGGTTCATCAGTCATAATTTGAAAAAGTTCTTGTTTTTATTCTGTAATAAAGTATAACAATTCGATTTCTTGAGTATTAGGACACAATTTGAAGTGAGAGTGCATATTGTCATTTGTTGAGTAGTGAAACTGAGTTACCTATGACTATTATCACTTTTCACCCAAGTAAACCCTGTAGCAGAGGGGAGAATAAGTTAGTTTCTCTGGACAGTTTTGGGCTATAGGTAATAGGAGTTGTAGTAGCCCAAGGCACCCACTGCAAGCAAGAAATTTCTTTAAAATCTTATGTTTTGTCTTAAAATTTTAGACAAATATGTTATGCACAGTACATTAGTGTTTAATATAAATGTATTAAATGTAATATAATGCCCTTCAGAAAGAGGAGACATTATATTTAATTATCCCAATTTGAAAAGTATGCCCTTAGTCTGATCTAGATGATTTTAGGCAGCAAGATTTCATAACCTAATACCTAGGGTGACCACACAACTTGTGTCCCAGGACAGTCCCATTTTTATGCCGGTTGTCTTTCCGTAAATATTACTAACATCCCCTTTTCATCTCAGTAGTCTCCTGTAAATCTCAATATAAAGTACAGTATGGAAGAAAGAATGGAGATACTTCTATATCCCATCTCTTTAATTCCAAAGCATTTAAATTTTTTCCATATCTGTATTTTATCTGGTTGTAATTAAAATGTTTATAACCTTAAATCAGCTAAATCTAGATTCACATTTAGATATGCCTTGATTTTTTATATACCTGTGTTGACTAAATACCCAGAATTATGAGGGTTTTTTAAAATTCTGCTTTCCCCTATGTAGCAGGAACTCCAGAAGATAAAATGAGACTGTTTCTTATCTATTATATAAGCACACAGCAGGCACCTTCTGAGGTATGGTCTCTGTTCATTTATTGGGCAGGCGGGGGGGGGGGAGGGAATGTGTTTTGTTTCAAAAATAGAGGTAAAAATCACTATGGCCAAATAATGACTTTATTTCTTTCTTTAAAAGAAAAATAGTTTGTTAAGGCTGGTTCCATTTACTGATGAGTTTTATAACAGTGTTTATTGCCACCAAGAAAACTATCCTCTCATTAAATGTCTGACCCCTTTTAAGTTGTTGGAATATGAACTGAATTCAAGTAGCCAAAATTTTTATTTCTAGAAAATAGCTATTCTAAACTAAGTTAACCAAGTTTGCTATGCTTTTTGAAAGGTTGTTTTTACTATTTCTCATGATGTGATGATCTTAAAAGTTCCATTTCTTTTTTGTATTTTGATTATTATTTTTAATTGATTTTTAGGGAGAGAGGAAGGGAAAGGGGGAGAGAAAGAAAGACACATCAATGTGAGAGCAAAACATAAATTGGTTGCCTCCCACACGCCCCCTATGAGGGACCGAACTGCAACCCAGGCATGTGCTCTGGCCAGGAATCGAACCGCCAACCTTTCAGTGCATGAGACAACACCCAACCAACTGAACCACACCAATCAGGGCAAAAGTTCCATTTCTTTAAGTGGTAGCTACTATTATTTATTTGCCTTCCAAAGATTTTATCTTTAACCTCAAGTAAAAATTTGGTAATTTTTTAAGATTGTTTTAAAACTAATATCCATTATAGAAGAGGAGTCGCTTGAAGGAAAATATGCAGTGTTCAAAAAGTCCTGTAAAGATTGTAATTTAATAAGATTTTGGTAAACTTCAGATTCATGTCGCATGATTCATATAAAAATAAAGTTGAGATACTTTGTATTGCAATAAAATAACTACTTTTATATTAGAATAAGTTCCTAAGAATGATTGGAAAATGATAAAGGGTCCTTCTAGGTTTTTTTTTTCTTACTGAAAGTATGGATTGTGGGTAATTTTATTGTTTTGGTTTTTTCCTGTAATGAGCCATCAACTACTTTTGAAGAAAAAAAAAGTTTTTTAAGTACGTATAGGCCATTAACTTACTCTGAAGGAAAGCACTGATTTTGGTATCAGTCTTGTTGAGTTAGAAACCTCTTAACTTATTCTAATGGTAACTTTTCAGAAAGCATAAGAAGCTCGCAGATGACATCTAGAATGATATGGCTCTTGTAAATTCTTTTCCTTTGCTGGTAGTATTGATTTTTTAAAAAATATCTGGTATATTGCAAGGCTTTTGGTAAAAAATGTGTGGCATGTTAAAACAGCAAACTAAACCCATCATTTGTTTTCGGCCAATTTTACTTTATCCTAGGAATACATAGTTGACTTTTATTTTATTTCAGTAAGAAAGTGTCACATTCTTTTCAGAAATAACTCTCTCATTAATAGAGGTATACCTGTATTTTGGGGGATCCTCATAGCCTATTCATAATATTTTCTTAAGAACATATGATTTAAAAACTTAATTCAAGATTTTTAAAATTTGACCACATCATTTTATTGTCATTTATTTTTTGCTTGCGGCCTGGTTCACGAAATTTGTGCACCGGTAGTTTCTCTAGGCCTGGCTGGTGCTCAGGGCCGATCAGGTTCCCTGTCTCCCTGCCTCCTCCTTCCCTCACCCACCTGCCACCATTGCACAGTTCCCACCATGTTCCACACCACTCCCTGGTGGTCAGCGTCCGTCATAGCGAGCAATCGAACTCCTGGTCTCCGGGTCGAACTCCCAAGGGGACATTTTGCATATCAGCCTTTTATATATATAGACTAGAGGCCCGGTGCATGAAATTCGTGCATGGGGAGGGTCCCCCTCAGCCCAGCCTGCACCCTCTCCAATCCGGGATCCCACGGGGATGTCCGACTGCCGGTTTAGGCCCAGTCAGGCCTAAACCGGCAGTTGGACATCCCTCTCACAATCCTGGACTGCTGGCTCCTAATCGCTTGCCTGCTTGCCTGGTCGCCCCTAACTGGCCCCCCCTGCTGGCCTGATTGCCCCTCACTGCCTCAGTGTGCTGGTCTGATCACCCCTAACTGCCCCCTCCCTGCTGGCCTGGTCACCCTGACACCACCACCACCCCCCGCGCCCGCCGGGGTAGTCGCCTCTCACTGCCCCCCCCCCCCCCGCCAGCCTGGTCGCCCCCAACTGCACCCCACCCCCCACCGGCCTGGTCATCTCTTACTGCCCCCCCCTGTGGCCTGGTCGTCCCCAACTGGCCCCCTCTGTGGCCTGGTCACCCCTAACTGCCCCCCCGTGATGGCCTGGTTGCCCCCAATTGCCCCCGCCAACCTGGTCACCCCAAGCAGCCTGCTTCAGTCATTTGGTCGTCCCTCACTAACCCCCCTGCCAGCCTGGTTGCCCCACGCAGCCTGCTTGTTCAGTCATTTGGTCGTCCCTCACTAACCCCCCTGCTGGCCTGGTTGTAGGCAGCCATCTTGTGAGGGTTTAAAGGTTGATTTGCATATTACCTCTTTATTATATAGGATAAGGATTATGTTTTTTCATAACTTTAAGTGACCATTAAGAGGTTTGAAGCAAATTATGATGACTAATATCAGATTAATAGCCTCAAAAATGCAAAAGAGTAAACATTACTACTTAAAGATGTGCTTAAAGGTTCTGTCTTATAAAATTTTTAGAATGAAGTCACTGCTAATAAGCTCCTATAAATTATACTGTTTCAACTAGACTTATTCATCATAAATAAAAAGAGCAAGAAAGAGAAAACAATGATTTTTAAATTGAAAGACAGCTTCTATTCAGTTAAGAATTTGGACCTCAAAATGAATATGAGATGGGAAAACCTGGATCTGCAGTTCCCTCAGTCAGTGTCATTTCTCTTGTGTGTCTTGTTTGGAATAGTCTTGGTCAAGCCAAATCTTTTATTTAATGCTTATCTTAAGGAAAGGCCATCTGTTTCAATAGTGGAGAAAAAACAGTCTATTGGCCTTACTGAGGAATGACAAAACAGTGTTTATTGGTGATTTGGGAGCATGTCAAAGGTAATTTTCATTACATGTGATTTTTGTCTCAGGTGCCCAATTTGGATACTTCAGATAAAACTCCACTCCACTTGGGTTCCTCAAATTCAAACTCATGCCTTTGGTCTAACTATTTTTGAATAATCAAATGACAACAAACAATATGGTCTTTTCTTTCATGAAAGTAAAATTTTTGTCATATCATTCTTTGCTTATTTTAGGCTGACTTGGAGCAATACAAAAAAGCCTTAACTGATGCAGGATGCGACCTTAACCCCTTACAGTATATCAAACAATGGAAGTAAGTTTTCTTTTTACATTTTCACCATTTAAGAGAGCACAATGGAAGTTGAATTCTCAAGAAAATGGCAATGTTACTAAGAAAATTGAACAATGCCTTAATATATTTTATTCAGTGGTATGAATATTTTCTTATCTGTCCCTCCCTATTCACAACTAAAAATTACACAAAATAATGATGTTTTTCTTTCAAGACATATTTATATTCTCTTCACTGATAAGATGAGAAAGTCAAAGGATGAAGTTTTGGGTCAAATGTCTCAAAACATTTTTAAAAGTTTTAATTTCACTAGTTCTCAGAGAAATGCACATTAACATAATGCAAAGATTTACAAAATATTGTGCCCAGGATACAAGCAAATTAATTGGTGCATTTATACTCTGCTATTAGAAATATAAATTGTCTCAATTTTGCTGGGTAGTATAAAGTTGTTTTTTTGTGTTTTTTTTTGTTTTATTTATTTATTTATTTTTTAATCCTCACCTTAGGATATTTTCCCATTGATTTTTAGAGAGTGGAGAGAGGGAAAGACAGAGAGAAATATTGATGTGAGAGAAACACATCAATTGGTTGCCTCCTGCATGCCCTGAGCAGAGCCCAGGCCAGGGAGGAGCCTGCAACCGAGGTACGTGTCCTTGACCAGAATCAAACCTGGGACACTTCAGTCTGCAGGCCGACCAGCTAGGGCTAAAGTTTTAATTTTAAAAAGAAATAAAATGCCCTTGATCTAGAACTTCTACTCTTGAGGATTTATCCCGAAGAGTATTGGAGTTCTAAAATTTAGAAGCAATTTAATAATGAAATTTTGAAAACCAACCTAAATGTCCAGCAATAAATTAGTAAGTAAATTATGATATTTCCATAAGATAAAATGCAACAGAGTCATTAAAAAATCATTGTAGAAGACTTATTTAATGACATTGGGCAATGTTCATGTTATATTGAAAGTGAAAAAGAAGTTTACCACTGTATTCTTTGATTTGTTTGATAAATAATTATTTCCCTTGTCTGTGTGCATAAGGACTCTACTAGGCATCAGGAATACAATAGTGAGCATGCTAAGGAAGGCCCCTACACATTGAGTTTGTTTGTGTTGAGGGAACAATAAATCAACAAGCAAACAAATGAACAAAATATTAAACCATATTAAGTGATATAAAGCAGTGATAACATCTTAACTTGTTGGGGGTGATGATTAAATTTATTGAGGAGATATGAAAAGTCTCTGGGAAGTGATATTTGAGCCAAAATTTAGATGACATCGTTTATAGTATAATCCCTAAAATCCGTTTATCCATCCGTGTGTGTGTGTGTGTGTGTGTGTGTGTGTAGTGTATATATATCCTATATAATAAAAACCTAATATGCAAATCGGCCGAACAGCAGAACGACGATTGCTGTGACGCACACTGACCACCAGGGGGCAGAGGCTCAACTCAGGAGCTGTCCCTAAGCCACCAGGCCCCAGGCCAGCCAAGGCAGGTGCCAGTGGGGGCCCCCCGATTGCCCCACAGTTCAGCCCAGTTGCTGGCCAGGCAACCTACCCATGCACGAATATTGTGCATCAGGTCTCTAGTATATATATAGTTACATAGCTGAGGTGATGTATACACCTCAGTGTTATTAGTGACTAACTTTGAGTGGTAGAATTTTTTTTCTTTTGGGTGCTTATCTTTATTTTCCAAATTTTCTACAACAAACATTACCTTCAAAATATTTCCTAAAATAATTGGTTTTTGTTTTGTTTTTTAAATATATTTTTTATTGATTTTTTTACAGAGAGGAAGGGAGAGGGAGAGGGATACAGAGTTAGAAACATCGATGAGAGAGAAACATCGATGCAGCTGCCTCTTGCACGCCCCCCACTGGGGATGTGCCCGCAACCCAGGTACATGCCCTTGACCGGAATCAAACCTGGGACCCTTCAGTCCGCAGGCCGATGCTCTATCTGCTGAGCCAAACCGGTTAGGGCTAAAATAATTGTTTTTAGACTACAAGGTTGAATATACTTTCTGATCTCAGATTTATCAAAAAAAATATGCAAACTAAATAGAAAACCATTATTCAGAACTGCCTGAAGTCTAGTTAAGCAAAAGTGTTATAACAAAGGATATAAAGAAGAAGCTACATTGAGACTGGTAGTGCTGGCAAAGGCCACTGTTCCTTTTCTGGGACCTCTCCCCACAGAATTGGCAGGTGGGTGCCATATCTGAGTCTCCATCAGCCTGGCTAACTGTTTGTCCCTCCCTGGTGATTCTCTGAGACCTGGTCCCACCGAACTTGCGGGCCACCCAAGCTGTTTCCAATGGCTTTTCGATACAAACAGCTTCTCTTGACTCAGACTTCAGACTTTCCTAAAATCTCTCAAACTAGCAGCATGCCCCTTCCCTCTTGCTAAGTGACCCCAGGTCTGGCACTAGCATCAGTCAGCCTTGGTTTTCAGGTTGGCCTCTCCAAGGCACCTCCAAGCCAGCAAAAGTAGCCTTTTACAGATCGCTCTGTAGCTCATGTCAGGTGGCCTGGGCAGGGCACAGGCAGTGGCTGACCTTGCATCCCTTGGAAGGCCACAGAGCCAGTGCACCGAGTAGACAGCTTCAGACTACACTGGATTAAAACCCAAATACCTCCACAAGTGTCACACTCAAGGGGCAAACTCATCTGGCACCAAAGCCTACTGGAGTGAGTCCTGCTCCATAGGGTCAGCCCCTGTACAGAAACTTCTCCACTGTAGTCATAGCCAGTTCTCACAGCCAATCAACCTTAGGGTCAATTCCTCCCAGTAACCTGTCAATAGCAATCAAAGCTCAACTGTAACAGGACACTGCACACAGTCCACACAGGGAGTGCACCTGGAGCACTCAGGTTACTAGGGAGGTTACACCACTGGACATCTACTACATAAAGCCACTCTACCAAGTCTAGGAGATGTAGCAGCTCTACCTAATACATGGAAACAAACATAGGGAAGCAGCCAAAATGCAGAGACAAAGAAACAGATCCCAAATGAAAGAACAGGAAAAATCTCCAGAAAAAGAACTAAATGAAATGGAGGCAAGCAAACTACCAGATACACTGTTCAAAACACTGATTATAAGAATGCTTAATGAACTTATTGAAAAATTAAACAGCATAAAGAAGGACACAGAAACCATATAAAAGAACCAGTCAGAAATGAAGAGTACACTAACTGAAATGTAGAATAAATTACATGGAATCAATAGGAGAGTAGATGAAGCAGACAATCAATCAGCAATTTGGAATATAAGAAAGCAGAAAACACCTAATCAGAACAGCAAAAAGAAAAAAGAATCTGAAAAGTGAATCTGGAACAACTTCAGGCATACCAACATTCATATCATGGCAGTGCTAGAAGGAGAAGAGAGAGAGCAAGAAATTGAAAAATCTATTTGAAAAAGTAATGCCAGAAAACATCCCTAACCAGGTGAAGGAACTAGACATACAGGTTCAGGTACCACAGAGTCCCAAATAAGATGAACCCAAAGAGGCCTTATACCAAGACACATCATAATTAAAATGGCAAAGGATAAAAGCAGAGAAGGAATCTTAAAAGCAGCAAAAGAATGACTGTCACTTTTCTACAAGGGGGTCCTCACAAGACTGTCATCTGATTTCTCAACAGAAATGTGTATGTCAGAAAGGATTGGCATAAAATATTCAAAATGAAGAAAAGGAAGGACTTATAATCAAGATTACTTTACCCAGCAAAGCTATCATTTAGAATTGAAGGATAGATAAAGAGCTTCTAGACAAGAAAAAGCTAAAGGAGTTCACCACCACCAAACCAGTATCACAAGAAAGGATGAAGGGTCTTCTTTAAGAAGAAGGGGAAAAAATCAAAATATGAATAATAAAATTGCAATAAATATCATTACTTTAAATGCAAATGGATTAAACGCTTCAATCAAAAGACATAGATATGATGACTGAATGGATAACAAAACAAGAACCTTACATAACATTGTCTACCAGAGACTCATTTCAGATCGAAAGACACACAGAGATTGAAAGTAAAGGGGTTTCCATTTCATGAAAATGGAAACGAAACAAAACAAAGTGGTATAGTAATACTTGTACCAGACGAAATAGATTTTAAAACAAAGGCTACACAAGAGATGAAGGACCTAGCAACTCCACTTCTGAGTATTTAACCAAAGAAAATCAAAACACTAAATCCACATATGTATTGCAGCATTATTTACAACTAGAGGCCCGGTGCACAGATTCATGCACCAGTGGGATCCCTTGGCCTGGCCTGCGCTCTCTCACAATTCAGGAACCCTCAGGGTATGTTGGAGAGCCAGTTTTGGCCCGATCCCTGCAGGCCAGGCCTCCAGTAGCATATAAGACCTTTGGTTAATCTCTTCCTCCCTCCTCCCTCCCCTCTTCCCTCTGAGATTCATCAGTTTGTTCCATGTTTCCATGCCTGTACATTGAGCATCTGCCCCTTGGTGGTCAGTACGCCTCATAGCTACTGGTTGGACGGTTGCTTAGGCTTTTATGCATATAGACTAGAGGTCCAGTGCATGAAATTCATGCATGGGGGGGGGGGGTGTCCCTCAACAGGGCCAGCACCCTCTTCAATCTGGGACATACAAGTTCAGGAAACACAGAGTGCCTGCGGGATCGGGCCTAAACCTGCAGTTGGACATCCCTCTCACAATCCGGGACCACTGGCTCCTAACCGCTCGCCTGCCTGCCTGCCTGATTGCCCCTAACTGCTTCTGCCTTCCAGCCTGATCATCCCTAACTGCTCCCCTGCCGGCCTGATTAACATCTAACTGCTCTCCTGCCAGCCTGATCACCCCCAAATGCCCTCCCCTGCTGGCCTGATCTCGTCCCCAACTGCCCTCCCCTGCCGGCCTGATCTCACCCCCAACTGCCCTCCCCTGCTGGCCTGATGGCCCCCAACTGCCCTCCCCTGCCGGCCTGGTCACCCCCAACTGCCCTCCCCTGCTGTCCTGGTCCCCCCCAACTGCCCTCCCCTGCTGACCTGATCTTGCCCCCAACTGCCCTTCCCTGCCGGCCTGATTGCCCCTAACTGCCTCTGACTGCCTAATCATCCCTAACTTCCCTCCCCTGCAGGCCTGATCTCGCCCCCAACTGCCCTCCTCTGCTGGCCAATTTGGTTTTGATTGGTTGGTTTCTATGCCAGTCAGCGTCCAAAGCTCTGCCTCTTAGGCAGCCATTGGCTCCTCACAGTTCACCCGGATTTGGTTCTGATTGGTCGGTTCCTATGCCAGTCAGCGTCAAAAGCTCTGCCTCTTAGGCAGCCATTGGCTCCTCACACTTCAGCCAGATTTGGTTCTGATTGGTCAGTTTCTATGCCAGTTAGCATCTCTGGGCCTATCAACAGGGCCTGATCAGAAAGGCGGGGCTGATCAGCAGCCCTGGTGGAGGCCTGGAGAGAAATGGAGGCGCGGCTGCTGGAGAGAAAGAGAGAGACAAATGCTGACCAACAGCTGCCACAGAGGCTACGGATCAGACCCTGCTTCTCTCTTCAGGCCTCTCTCCAGGCTTGATTCGCAGCCCCCTCAGCAGTCAGTGCTGGGTCGCCACGGTTTTTATATATTAGGATACTTTTTTTTTTTAATTTTGCTTATTTGTGTTCTTGTAATAAGAAAACATACACACACAAAACTATCTTTTAAAACTATCTTTTCCAATTTTCATAATGTATAAACACACATTTGACTATGTGGCATATGTCATTGTTTTTTAATTATGATTATGTGGGAATTCCTTAATCAAACATTTGGTGTTATAAAAAGAAAGGCAGACTTTGGCATCGTTTTATGTGGTTACAAAAATTTTAATTTCTAATTTGTAACTTTTTGTTTTTAATTATAAGAGCAATACCAGTTTATTCAAGAAAACTTTAAAACTCAGGTATAAAGAAAGTAAAAATTTACCTGTCATCTCAACATTCAGAATGTACAAGTAAACATCCTATATAATAAAAGCATAATATGCTAAATGTCCAACTGATTGGTCGACCATTCAGTCGACTGCTCGGCCAGTCACTATGACACACATTGACCATCAGGGGGCAGATGCTCCGACTGGTAGGTTAGCTTGCTGCTGGGGTCCAGCCAATGGGGACTGAGTGAGAGGGCTAGACATGCCCTGGAGCCCTCCTGCAGTCCCTTCCCAGCCAACCGGCCCCCATGGCCCTGACCAGGACTGGGTGAGATGGCCCCAATAGGCCCCAATCACCAGCCACGCCGAGGGACCCCACCTGTGCACGAATTCGTGCACTGGGCCTTTAGTTAGTGTATATTCTTTCATAGGCACATTAAATATAGTTTTTAGAACTGACAAATCACTATTACAGATAGAGTTTTGTATTCTGGTTTTTCTTTGTCTTAGTTTTCTTTTTTTAATATATTTTTTATTGATTTTAGAGAGGAAGGGAAAGAGAGATAGAAACATCAGTGATGAGAAGAATCATTGATCAGCTGCCTCCTGCACACCTCCTACTGGGTATTGAGCCTGCAACCCTGGTCATGTGCCCTTGACCGAATCAAACCCGGGACCCTCCAGTCCGCAGGCCAATACTCTGTCCACTCAGGCAAACCGGCTAGGGCTCTTAGTTTTCAATGGTAGTGTGTAGTGTTTGTATACTATTTAGCCATATAAATGTATTATTATTTATTAATCCCTTCTTTATTGTTTTGATATAGTTGTTTCTAGTGAAAAATAAATTTATGTTAATGGAAAAAATTCTAATCTGCTGAAAACAGTTGATTCATATCCTCCTTTCTTAACAAGATTGTGAGCTTTGTGTTTGGGATTTATCTAATGGTATTATCAGTGGATTTTAGAATACACTGAGTCTTAAAATCCACTGATAATGGATATGGAATATTTTTAGCATTTCAGCTATCACATCTTAGTGATTCTTTTTTTATTTTTATTCTCATAAGATTTTCTTGCATTTAGGTGGAATTTTTTTTAATAAAGCATTTGAAATAAGAATCATAAAAGATCTAAGATTCACATAAAAATGTTTATAGCATGCTACTTAAATATAGAACAGCATCTACAATGTGATATTAATTTTGTTATTAAAAGTAAACATACGTTAGCCCTGGCCAGTGTTGCCTAGTGGTAAGACCATCAGCCTGTGCACCAAAGGGTTGAGGGTTCTATTCCTGGTCAAGGGCACAAACCTGTGTTGCAGCTTCCATTCCTGACCCCAGTCAGGGTGCATGTGGGAGGCAACCAGTCGATGTGTCTCTTTCACATTGATGTTTCTCTCTCTCTCTCCCCCTCCCGCCCTCCCTCCTTTCCACTCTCTCACTTAAAAAAAGAAAAAAAAATCAATGGGAAAAATATCCTTGGGTGAGGATTAAAAACAACAAAAAAAGTATATTTGCTCTACATGCAGTGTCCGTAGTTTCAAAGAGTATCCACCAAAATCATAATAGTGGTTACCTCAAAGTGGGAGGGTTCTTCTGGAAGTATTCTATTTTCTGGACTCTAAAATGAACATATTCCCAGAAGGAAAATATTTTAAGACATATCTAAGTGCCATCTTTTTGCCCATCTTTCAAGAATTCTATAGTTGATTTAAAAATTCTGGACATTTAGAAAGATTGAAAAGAAATGACTTTCAAGTATAAAAGTGTGTGGTATAGGATATAACTAAAAGGAAAAATCATTGGGTAGTAGAATTAGAATAGTGTTAATGAAGAAATGGTTTTGAGCTGAGAAATGTACAATTTCTACTGGAGAAGAAGACAGTAAGTTTATACCTCCCAAAAGACAGCATGAACAAAGGCATGTATCTGGGAAAGAGGACTTGTGGAATGTGGGGAGCAGTAAGGAAATTAAACTTAATCAGTACATAATGGTTCTTTAAAGACAGCAAGTCTATTTCATGTTAATGATTGGATAGAAAGGAAATGAAAAATTGTGAAGTTTGGAAAATAAATGCATTGTTTCCTAAAGAATCTCAATATTTCAGTACTAATTGTACTATATTTGAGTATTATTTTACATGGTTATAAATTTATATAATTTTGGTTTCTATAATTGTTTTGGTGCTAATTATACTGAAATATTGTATTTTATTAGTTAAAAAATGATTTTTTTCAGAAAATGTCTGCATAGTAAAAGTTAAAGTTAGTCAATAAATATTTTATTTTTTTGTTGAATTTATTGGTTAATAAATTATACAGGTTTCAGGCTTATCATTCTATAATACATTATCTGTATATTGTATTACCACCCCAAGTCAAGTCTCCTTCCATCACAATTTTTCCAACCTGTACCCTCTTCTACCTCCCCCCACCCTTCTCTGTCAATAGATACATATTTTTAAAAAAATATATATTTTTTCATTTCAGAGAGGAAGGGAGAGATTGATGGAAGCATCAATGATGAGAATCACTGACCGGCTGCCCCCTGCACGCCCCACAATGGGGATCAAGCCCACAACTCGGACATATGCCCCGAGCAGGACTCGAACCGTGACCTCCTGGTTCATGGGTCAAAGCTCAACCACTGACCCATACCAGCCAGGCTCAATATATATTTTAATACCATGATACTGAATGTTAGCTCTAATAATCGACATTTACATATAACTATCTTATTTCTTAGGGCTTTTGCCAAGATGGCCTCAGCTCCTGCCAGCTATGGCAACACTACTACTAAACCATTGGGGTAAGTATTTTTAATAATTCTGATTGGGTAAGTCTGGTACTTTAGACCATAATTAGACTTTCATGCCTTAAAAACACACTGACAATTTGAATGCAGAATATTTTTATTGTGATAGAGAATAAATATCAACATGCCTTTATCTTCTTAGTTTAAATTTTCATTTTAAAATGTAAGTTAATATATTTTACATGGTATGAGCTATTGGCTTCTTTTGCTTCCTTGTTCTTAAAACATTACATTTTTCATTTCCAGAAGATAATGAAGGTTAAAGCTATCTTTACACTAATGTTGATAACTAATATAGATTTGAAGCTAGGCACTTAAGACCTAGCTTCAAGATAGACCTGGGCATCCTGCTAAATAGTAGGGAAGAAGTCCCCAGGGCTGGGTATGACTTCTGACTCCACAGTATCGTATAGAGTCTGCATGATTTTCAAAGGAGCTGAACAAGGTAATTCTAACCACTCTTTTCCATACCATACTAGTTTCAAATTCTTAGCTTATATTTTATAGTTTAGAGCAAAAGCATGAAGCCCAGAAGGGAACAGGTTTATCCTAGCCCCATCCTGAGCTACCACTTTTTAAAAATATATCTTTTTATTGATTTCAGAGAGGAAGAAAGCGATAGAAACATCAGTGATGAGAGAGAATCATTGATGGATTGCCTCCTGCACACCCCCTATTGGGGATTGTGCCCGCAACCCCGGGCATGTGCCATGACATGGAATCTAACCATGACCTCCTGGTTTATAGGTCGATGCTCGACCACTGAGCTACGCCAGCCTGGCACTACCACTTTTTAAAAAATATGTTTTTAGTGATTTTAGATAGAAGGAGGAAGGGAAAGAAACAGAGAAACATCGATGAGAGAGAATCATTGATCACCTGCCTCCTGCACGGCCCCTATTGGGGATTGAGCCCACAACCCAGGCATGTTCCTTGACTGGGAATTGAACCAGCGACCTTTCAGTGCATGGGATGATGCTCAGCCAACTGAGCCACACTGGCCAGGGCTTGAGCTATACCTTTTAATGAAACAATTTACAAAACAAACTTACTTGTCATAATGCAGAACTTTATAAGTGTTTGACAAAATGAGTCCAGCTGACTTCACCTACAGTCAGTCCTGTGCAGGTTAGCACACTCCCTCAGAGTTGCCTGGTACCAGGGAATCGCCTGAAAACTGTCCATTCCAACAAAGATTACTTTCTATTGTTTCTGATCTTGTCCATCTCTTCATTTCAGAGGGGAATAAGGACAAGATAGGGGAAAAGAAAATATATTTGGAAAATTTTGCTTAGCATAATACTCTCCAGGTCCATCCATGCTGTCTCAAAGGGTAAGAGATAGGAGATAGTTTTGTAAATTGTTTCATTAAAAGGTATAATCAAAATGGGTCCAGAGACATGGATACATGGAACAGACTGACAGCACTCAGAATGGGTGGGAGGGATGGGAAGAGATTAACCAAAGACTATATATGCATAGCACATGGACACAGACAGTAGTGTGATGAAGGCCTGGGGTGGGGCAGGGGCTAGTGCAGCCGTGGGCAAACTACGGCCCGCGGGCCTGATCCAGCCCGTTTGAAATGAATAAAACTAAAAAAAAAAAGACCGTACCCTTTTATGTAATGATGTTTACTTTGAAATTATATTAGTTCACACAAACACTCCATCCATGCTTTTGTTCCGGCCCTCCGGTCCAGTTTAAGAACCCATTGTGGCCCTGGAGTCAAAAAGTTTGCCCACCCCTGGGCTAGTGGAAGGAGAAAATCTGGAACATCTGTAATACTGTCAACAATTTTTTAAAAAGCTATAGCTAAGGATCAGCAATCAAAATGTTTATTTTGAGGGCACTTCTTCATTTTTACATTTTGTTAATATTGACTAGTCAGTATTTTATTACTTTTTTATTGTTAAATAAAATTGCAGCACTAACACCAGAATTCTCAGGTGACTTCTGTTTAGTGAAAACAAATATGGTAGGTATAGAGAGCATCAGCATGTGGTATGTAATTAGGCAGATATTTTATCTGTAATCTATTGGAGAGATAGTTTATGCTTATTGTGATCCTCTTCTTTTGCCCTTAGTCTCTTTTCACGAGTCATGAATACTGGATCACAATTTGTGATGGAAGGAGTGAAGAACCTGGTATTGAAACAGCAAGTAAGTACACTTGTTAGAAAACATTGGTAATCTTTTAGCATAAGTTCACATGTTGACAGGTTGCTCAGCTAAAGCAACTTCTAGATATATTCAAATTATAACTGTTAGGAATAAAATAAAATCAAGGGTCTTTTGTTGCTATATTTAAGGATTTTTCAGAGGTCTGTCATTGCTTTTTTTCTTTTAATTTGCTCTTGGGTTTTACTGACATTTTTCTTTTTCTTTGACTACCATTGGGTTTGTGGAAGTGCCTTAATTAAGAAAAATAAACAAAACCTATTTAGAATAACAAACTGCTACATAATGCATATTATTTAAGTTTTAGCATATTAAGAGAATAGAGTAATGAATTTAGTAGCCTAAAGGCCTGTGTAAATTAGAATAAATAAAACATTTTAAGCCCTAGCTGGTTTGGCTCAGTGGATAGAGCATCAGCCTGTGCACTGAAGGGTCCCAGGTTTGATTCCAGTCAAGGGCACATGCCTGGGTTGCGGGCTCCATCCCCAGTGTGGAGCATGCAGGAGGCAGCCAATCAGTAATTCTCTCTCATCATTGATGTTTCTATCTCTCTCTCCCTCTCCCTTACTCTCCGAAATCAATAAAAATACATTTTTTAAAAAAACATTTTAAGTATAATTTATGTATTGGGGTAATAAAACTGTCATTTAATTTCATACTTTATTTTGGAATACCTGTCTTAGTTTTACTCATGACATTTTTAAATGGTTTTTGTATTTGTATTGTTTTTCTCTTATTCTATTATATAGCTATTCTGCATCAGAGAGTCATTAACTAATTTAGTTCTTTTCGAAGAGAATTTGGTTTTTATTTTCTTTTATGGAAATTTTCAGATGTACATTAGTATGTCAAACTCTCCTGAACCTTTCACCAAGCTTCAACGCAAGATACTTTCATTCTTATTTTATCTTCCCTACCTACATTTTTTAAAAACTTTATCTATTTTTACTGGGATATTTTAAAGCAAATCTGAGACATAATATTCACACATAAATATTTCAATTTATAATGAAAAGGTTTTAAAGGCCAAATTAAGAAAAGAGATGGAGTTAATTTTTAATTAATCATATGTGAATATTGTTTGCTTACTTGTTTTCAGAAGAAAATAGATGTTTTCTTTCTCTGAATTTCTTCATACTTCTTTCTTATAATGTTTACATTGGTATTTTATATTGACATTTTTTATTTTTGCTTTGCCTCTTTAACCAGTTTTATTGAGACATAATTGACATACAATATTTTACTTCTTGATGAGTTCCTTGAGAACAAATAATTTCTTCCCCATCTTTGAATTTTTACATGATCCTTTGCAAAAATAGGTATTTAATTGTTATTTGAATAAATAAAATCATTTTATTATAAAAATTATGTAGGCGCCCAGCCAGTATGGCTCAGTGGTTGAGCATCCACCCATGAACTAAGACAGTGATGGCGAACCTTTTGAGCTCGGCGTGTCAGCATTTTGAAAAACCCTAACTTAACTCTGGTGCCGTGTCACATATAGAAATTTTTTGATATTTGCAACCATAGTAAAACAAAGATTTATATTTTTGATATTTATTTTATATATTTAAATGCCATTTAACAAAGAAAAATCAACCAAAAAAATGAGTTCACGTGTCACCTCTGACACGCGTGTCATAGGTTCGCCATCACTGAACTAAGAGGTCATGGTTCAATTCCCACTCAGGGCACATGCCTAGGTTGCCAGCTCCATCCCCAAAAGGGGGCATGCAGAAGGCAGCTAATTAATGTTTCTCTCTCATTGATGTTTCTATCTATCCCTCTCTCTTCCTCTCTCAAAAAAAAATCAATAAAAGCATATTTTAAAAAACAAACATCTTGGCTGGCATAGCTCAGTGGTTGAGCGCCAACCTATGAACTGGAGGTCATGGTTAGATTCCCGCTCCATCCCCAGTGTGGGGCATGCAGGAGGCAGCCGATCAATGATACCCTATCATCATTGATGTTTCTCTCTCTCTCCCTCTCCCTTCCAAACTCTGAAATCAATACAAATTTATATATGAAAGCCTAAGCAACCATCCGACTGGTAACTATGACATGCAATTGACCACCAGGTGGCAGACACAACGCAGGAGCAGCCAAGCTGTGGTGACTTGGCAGCTGTGGTTTTCAGGTGACATACCCGGAACCAGAGAGGAGGGAGCCCGATTCCAGGGTGCATCACCCGAGGACCGAACTCTCGCAATCTGGGACCCCTTGGGGGATGTCGGAGATCGGGTTTTGGCCGATCCCTGTAGGCAAGGCCAAGGGACCCCACGGGTGCACGAGTCCATGCACCAGGCCTCTAGTATATTTTAAAAAACAAAAAAAGTGTAGTATTACTAAAGAAGAATGAAAAATCTTAATTTGCTGTGTTTAATTAGATAGCTGATTATTTTTCAAACTTCAGATACATTTCCTAAATACTTGGGAATATATTTAGCTTCCTCCCTCTTAGAAATTATTTTCAATATCTCTCATTCTATCTCTCGCCTGATAAGGAGCTACTAGTAAATACTTACTGTACCTTTTTTACTAGTTCACAGTATTTCCCTGAGTCAATTTATCTTCACTCTTTTGGATTACGAAAAGTGAAAAGGTACAAAGATAGGAAGTCGGGCACATTAGAGATCACTGTACTGTACTTTACAATTCAACCTAATAGCTCTTAAAGAAAAAATTACTCATGACACTTATTAAAGAACAGTAAGGCAGACTTTATTCAGGGGACCATCACAAAAGGTATTGGTACCACTGCAGTAGGGGATTGCAGTTAGAGGGAGAGATGGGGCTCAGCTCCAGATACATCAAGTTAACTTGAGAATTTATAGTCAACGAGCAGGGTAGGGTCAGTAGATGGAAAATTACTAAAAGTAAACATCAGAGATAGAGGGGGATTCTGGTTAAACCAACCTAGCAGGATTCTTGCTGAAGACAGACCAGTGTGATAGGATATCTCCTGGGAGATGGGAGAGGATGACTAACCTGATCGGATATCAAGGGTGATCAGATATGGAGGATGGGGGATTCTGGCCAACCTGATATAGCAGGATTCTTTCTAAATTTGGAAAATGCAAACAAGCACAGAAGTTCAAAGGTCGAGGCTCAGTGGAAACCGAGCTCAGAAGAGCTTGAGTAGAGTTTTCTCAGGGAGATAATTTTTGTCACACCACGCTATTTATCATCAACTATAGACAGGGTGATTTTCTTAGGTGAGACAAAAGGGAAGCACCAATTCCTAAGGTAAAGGTAATGGGTGCCTTTTGCTAGATAGACTTGTATTATTTTTAAGAATTACATATTTTTCTTAACAGTCACTTTTAGAAGGAAATCCCAATAGTAAGATTCTCTAAAAAAAGTATCACAAATAACTCATGGCTTTTACAGACTTAAATCTTTGGAATGATCATATATATATATATATATATATATACATATACATATATATATATTAATTCTTCAACGTTGAAAGAATGTCTCTTTTTTCCCCCATTGACCTCTCCCACCTGCTCCCTCCCGCCCCGCCCCCCCCAGCATAAGCCCTCATCACCCTACAGTCTGAGTCCATTGATTATGCTTATATGCATGCATACAAGTCTTTTGGTTGCTCTCTTACCTGCCCTCCTCCCACCCTCCCCTGCATTCCCTCTGAGGTTTGACAGTCTGTTTGATGCTTCTTTGTCTCTGGATCTATTTTTGTTTGTCATTTTATGTTGTTCATTACATTCCACAAATGAGTGAGATCATGTGATATTTATCTTTCTTCGACTGGCTTATTTCGCTTAGTATAATGCTCTCCAGGTCCATCCATGCTGCTGCAAATGGTAAGAGTTCCTTCTTTTTTACAGCAGTGTAGTATTCCATTTTGTAGATGTACCGCCGTTTTTTAATCCTCTCATCTGCTGATGGGCAGTTACACTGTTTCCAAATCTTAGCTATTGTAAATTGTGCTGCTATGAACATAGGAGTGCATATTTCCTTTATGATTGGTGTTTCTGATTTCTTGGGATATATTCCTAGAAGTGGGATCACTGGGTCAAATGGGAGTTCCATTTTTAGTTTTTCGAGGAAACTCCGTACTGTTTTCCATAGTGGCTGCACCATTCTGCATTCCCATCAACAGTGTATGAGGGTTCCTTTTTCTCCACATCCTCTCCAGCACTTGTCGTTTGTTGATTTGTTGATGATAGCCATTCTGACAGGTGTGAGATGGTACCTCATTGTCATTTTGATTTGCATCTCTCGGATGATGAGTGACTTTGAGCATTTATTCATATGTCTCTTGGCCTTTATGTCCACTTTTGAAAAGCGTCTGCTTAGGTCCCTTGCCCACTTTTTTATTGGATTGTTTATCTTCCTTTTGCTAAGTTATATGAGTTCCCTATAAATTTTGGAGATTAAACCCTTATCAGATGTCACATTGGCAAATATAATCTCCCATGCAGTGGGCTTTCTTGTTTTGTTGATGGTTTCTTTTGCTGTGCAGAAGCTTTTTATTTTGATGTAGTCCCATTTGTTTATTTTCTCCTTAGTTTCCACTGTCCTAGTAAATGTATCGGTAAAGATATTGCTATGAGATATGTCTGATATTTTGCTGCTTTTGGATTCTTCTAAGATTTTTATGGATTCCCATCTTACATTTAAGTCTTTTATCCATTTTGAGTTTATTTTTGTGTATGGTCTAAGTTGGTAGTCTAGTTTCATTTTTTTGCATGTATCTGTCCAATTTTCCCAACACCATTTATTGAAGAGACTGTCTTGACTCCATTTTATGTTCTTGCCTCCTTTGTCAAATATTAATTGAACATAATGTCTTGGGTCAATTTCAGGGTTCTCTGCTCTGTTCCATTGGTCTATGTGTCTGTTCTTGTGCCAGTACCATGCAGTTTTGAGAACAGTGGCTTATGTAATATAACTTGATATCTGGTATTGTGATCCCTCCAACTTTGTTCTTCTTTCGCAGGATTGCTGTGGCTATTCAGGGTCTTTTTTTATTATTATTCTATATACATTTTTGGAGAGCTTCTTCTAGGTCTGTGAAATATGCCATTGGTATTTTAATCTATAGATTGCTTTGGGTAGTAAGGACATTTTAGTGATGTTGATTACCAGTCCATGAACACGGTATATTTTTCCACTTGTTTATATCTTCTTCTATCTCTTTTTTCATCGTCCTGTAGTTTCCTGAGTACAAATCTTTTACCTCCTTAGTTTATTCTTAGGTATCTTAAATTTTTTTTTGCAATGGTAAATTTTTTTTTTTTTTTTAGTTTCTCTTTCTGTGAGTTCATTATTGGTGTATAAAAAAGCCATAGATTTCTGGGTATTAATTTTGTATCCTGCTACATTGCCAAATTCATTTATTAAGTCTATTAGTTTTTTGATGGAGTCTTTAGGGTTTTCAATGTACAATATCATGTCATCTGCAAATAATGACAGTTTTACTTCTTTTCCAATTTGGATGCCTTTTATTTCTTCTTCTTGTCTGATCACTATGGTTAGCGCTTCCAATACTATGTTTTCTTTGTGTTTTGTTTTTTTGTTTTTTTTTCAATACTATGTTGAACAGGAGTGGTGAAAGTGGGCATCCCTGTCTTGTTCCTGTTCTTAGGGGAAATGGTTTTACTATTTGTCCATTGAATATGATGTTGGTTATTAGGTTTGTCATGTAAGGCTTTTATTATGTTGAGGGACGATCCCTCTATTACCACTTTGCTGTGAGTTTTTATTAAAAACTTGTGTTGGATTTTATGAAATGCTTTTTATGCATCAATTGATATGACCATGTGGTTTTTGTCTCTCAATTTTTGTATGTAATTTATCACGTTTATTGATTTGCAGATATTGTACCAGTCTTGTTTCCCTGGAATAAATCCCATTTAGTCATGCTGTATGATCTTTTAAATGTATCGCTGGATGCGATTTGCTAATATTTTGTTGAGGATGGTAGCATCTATGTTCATCAGGGATATTGGCCTGTAATTCCCTTTCTTTGTAGAGTCTTTATCTGGTTTTGGGATTAGGATATGCTGGCTTCATAGAAAGAGCTTGGAAGTGTTCTTTCCTCTTGAACTTTTTGGAATAGTCTGAGGAGGATCGATGTTAGTTCTTCTTTGAATGTTTGGTAAAACTCCCCTGTGAAGCTGTCCAGACCAGGGTTTTTGTTTGCTGGAAGTTTTTTGATTGCTGCTTCAATTTCATTGGTAGTTATCGGCCTATTCAGGTTTTCTGATTCTTCCTGATTGAGTTTTGGAAGATTGTATTTTTCTAGGAATATGTCCATTTTATCTAGATTGTCCAGTTTGTTGGGGTAGTTATTCGCAATATTTTTTTTACAGTCCTTTGTATTTCTGTGGGCTTGGTTGTTACTTTACCTCTTTCATTTCTGATTTTATTTGGGTCCTCTCTCTCTGTTTCTTGATGAGCCTGGCTAGCGTTTCATCAATCTTGTTTATCCTTTCAAAGAACCAGTTCTTTGAGTTATTTAGGATTGCTATTTCTTTACTGATTTTTTGTTTAGATGATTTATCCATTGGTGTCAATGAGGTATTAAAGTCCCCTACTATGACTGTACTAGAGGCCCGGTGCACGAAATTCGTGCAGGAGGAGCAGGGGGCGGGTCCCTCAGCCCAACCTGCATCCTCTCCAATCCGAGCCCTCAGGGGATGTCCTACTGATGGCTTAGGCCCGCTCCCTATGGTTCTCTGCTGTCTGCGGGGCCCGCTTGGCTGCTTCCAGGTTGCCACTGGCGACGGCCAAGCGGGCCCTGCTGCGCGCTGTCTGCCGGGCCCGCTTGGCCACTCTCTGGTTGCCGCAGGCCCTGCTCTCAGTGGCTGCCCCCCAGGACTGGAGGACTCCAGCGGGTCTGAGAGAACTGGGCACCGCCATCTGGTAGCTATGGGCGCAGCCATTTTGTGTCGGAGTGATGGTTAATTTGCATATTACTCTTTTATTAGATAGGATTGCTGTCGATCTCTCCCTTGATATCTTCCAGAAGTTTTTTTATATATTTAGGTGCTCCTATATTGGGTGCATATATGTTTACCAGAGTTATATCCTCTTGTTGAATCGATCCCTTTAATATTATGAAGTGGCCTTCCTTACCTCTTGTTATGGCTTTCACTTTGAGGTCAATTTTGTCAGATATAAGTATTGCTTCCCCAGCTTTTTTTTTTTCATTTCCATTTGCCTGAAAAAGAATTTTCCATCCCTTCACTTTCAATCTGTGTGAGTCCTTTGTTCTGTGATGGGTCTCTTTTTGACAGCATATATATGGGTCATGTTTTTCTATCCATTCAGCTACCCTATGTCTTTTGATTGGAGCTTTTAGTCCATTTACGTTTAAGGTTATTATTGATAGATACTTGTTTATTGCCATTTTTATTTTTTATGCCTCTATTCTTTCTTCCCTTTCTATTTCTTCTTTTTACAGCAGTCACTTTCGCATTTCTTGCATTGCTGGCTTGGTGGTAATAAACTCCCTTAGCCTTTTTTTGTCTGGAAACCTCCTGATTTCGCCTTCTATTTTGAATGATAGCCTTGCTGGATAAAGTATTCTTGGACTCAGTCCCTTGATTTGCATCAGTTTGTATACTTCATTCCTTTTCCTTCTGGCTTGATATGTTTCTGTTGAGAAATCAGTTGATAATCTAATGGGAGATCCCTTATAGGTAACTTTCTGTCTCTCTATGGCAGCCTTTAAGATTCCTACTTTGTAGTTGACATTTGCCAATTTAATTACGATGTGTCTTGGTGTCCTTCTTATGGGATTGTTTCAGACTTCTTGGACTTGTGTGAGTTTTTTCTTCCCAAAATCAGGGAAGTTTTCTGTCATTTTTTCTCCAAAAAGATTTTCTATTCCTTGCTCAGCTTCCTCTCCTTCTAGCACCCCTATTATGTGGATGTTGTTTCATTTTGTGTTGTCCCAAAGCTCCCGTATACTCTCCTGTTATTTATGTGTTGTGTTTTTTTCCAGTTTCTGCTTTGCTTGGGTGTTTTTTCTACCTTGTCTTCTAATTCGCCGATTCGGTCCTCAGCTTCTTCTAGTCTACTGCTGAAACCTTTTATTGTGATCTTTATTGCAGCTATGTCATTCTTCATTTCCTCTTGATTTTTAGACAGTGAATTTCTTAACCAGCTGTTTGAGCATCCTTATAACCGTTATTCTGAATTCTTTCTCTGATAAATTGCTTGCCTCCATTTCATTTATTTCCTTTTCTGGTGATTCCTCCTTTCATTTCATATGTGGGTTCTTTTGTCTCCCCATTTTTGCTGTTCCTTTGTGATTATGTCTATTAGATCAAACTGCTATGCCACCCAGATATTTCAAATTTGTCTTATGTAGTAGATGTTTTGTGGGACCCAGTGGTGCAGTCTTTCAGGTCTTCTGGGCTGGGTATTCTAGGGATGCCCCTACATGAGATATTTGGGTTCTTTTGATGTAGTTGAGTCTTGAATGTTATTGTCCCATTCGTGGATGGAGTCTTCTGTCAGGGTGTCTGGTTATGTGGCTTGCTCTCTACCACATCGTGCCAACTGTTGTGGAGGAGCTGACCGAACAGCACAAAATACAACACGATAAGACATGACCCAAAAGGAACAGAACATGAATTATACAGCACACCTATACCCCCAATAAAAGTGACCACCAGAGAGATGAGAATTAGGAGAGAGAAAAATGATAGTGTGGAAAGAAAAAAAGGGAGGAAGAATATGGGGAGAAAACACAACAAAACAAACAAATAAACCAAAAGGCACAAAAAACACCCAGAAAAGGGCGGGGGGAGGGCAGAATCTCTAGAGGCAGAACTTTATACAGAAAATAAGGTTAAGGAATTGGATGAATAGGGAAGAACCACAGTTTAGTATAGAGGAGGGAGAATGAGAGTGTGTGGATAAGAAGGAAAAATTTATAAATTAATTAATTAATTTATTTATTTATTTATTTGAGAAGGAGAATAGAGGAGAGAGCAGATAGGCCTGAATTTAGGAAATGAAACTAATTAAAAAATTAGGGGAAGAAAAGAGCAAGAGAGGAGAGATAAAGAGAAACAAAAAAAGTGGGGTAGCGAAGAAAGAGAGAAGAGAAGGGAAAATGGAGTAGGAGCAGAGAAGAGGAAATTAGATATATGAATTAGCCAACAGAGACTACAATAATAACACATCAGTAAAGCAGATAAAAATCAATTTTTAAAAAGGGGTAAAACAGCGGTTCTCAACCTGTGGGTTGCGACCCCTTTGGGGTTTGAATGACCCTTTCACAGGGGTTACCTAAATACATCCTGCATATCAGATATTTACATTACGATTCATAACAGTAGCAAAATAACAGTTATGAAGTAGCAACGAAAATAATTTTATGGTTGGGGGCCACCACAACGTGAGGAACTGTATTAAAGGGTCACGGCATTAGGAAGGTTCAGAACCACTGGGGTAAAAAGAAAGGAAAGAGAAAAACTAAAGTGGAGAAGGGAGAAGAAAAACAGGATGAAACAGAGAAGTCAGGAAGGAAAAGGGGGGTAAAGAATATAATCCATACTAATAATTAACAAATATGTAAATTGACCATCCCTCCATGATGCCCATAGCCAATCAGGAGTGGGTATGCAAATTAACCCATCAAAGATGGCAGGACTGTGGGCAGTGCGCACACGCAGGCGCCAAACAGCCGGGGGCGGGGCACTTCGGGCCTACACGCGCAGGCGCTGAGCGGCCGGGGGCAGGGTGGGGCACCTGGCTTCAAAGCTAGGCGTCCGTCCCCAGCCACTTCGGGCTGGTGGGCAGCGTGCGCCGGCGTCCCGCCCTGCCCAGGCCGCTCCGGACTGGTAGGCAGCATGCGCGGAGAGCCTCTGGGCAGGGGAGGAGGGCCAGCGGAGGGCGGCCTGTACTCCCCACATGGCATCGGTGGCAGCTGTGAGCACGCTAAGCGGAACCTGTGGGCTGAGCTGAAGTAGCGCCTGCAGGCCATTAGCGCCGAGGAGTGGCTGCGCAAGTCCCACCTCCTGTCCCAGAATGTGCGTGATCGCAAGGACAGCCACCGTGGCGGGCCAGATTGATGCCCTCCTGGCCGCGCCACGGGGGTTTGCGGATCTTCGAAGCCACAGGCCTCCAGTGCGCACATCCTCTCCTCCCCCCCTGGCGTGCGAACATCCCCCAGCGCGCTGTCACCCATGCATGCCTGCAATAGTCCCTGACCATGGCACGTGCAAGTTCCCTCCGCCGCACTTCCATCAACCCCAGCATGCCTACATCCCCCACAGGACGTGCGCACGTCCCCTCCATCAAACTCACGTCCTTTGGAGAGTATCTGGGTGTTCTGGGTGCTGAGGGTGGGCGCCTGTGAGATGACAGTTGAAGGGCGGAGTGGTGATGCCCTTTTCCCGTGGAGGCCAGTGCAGCAATGAAATCACCTCTGTGGGGCTAATGCAGGTGCTGAGGCGGGAGCAGGTGCAAACAGGCACACCTGGTGGGCGCAGGCGGCCCTCGCTGAGGTGCCTTCGGTCAGGGTTCAAGATCAGGAACCCAGAGGAGGCAAGGAGTTCCGTCCTCTCAGTGGAATGGTGGGATAGTCGGGGCGACTACAGAGGAGGAATGTGCACTTTGGGTGCCAGCACCCATGAGCGGAGGCTGCCCTGACTGAGCCTCGCTCATGTGGGGCCTAGCACACTCCTGCCGGGCAACGGGTGACAGGACATGCTTTTCCAAGTTAATGAGAGAAACATTGATTCTCCCACTGCCCACGAAGGTGGAAAGTGAAGTGGGGAGACATGTGGGGAATGAACAAGGTTCCCTGTCTGGGGGTTCCAAATCTGCTGTTGGTTCCTTTCACCGCTGACTAGAGATATATGGGGTGTCCCCCCAAAATGTATACACACTTTGAATACCTATTAATTCCAATGGGTTTAAGCATGAAAAGGAAAACAACAATGGAGCTGTCATCTGTTAAAAGTGCGGGCACAAACTGACAGTAGGACATTCCCCGAGGGGTCCCGGATTGGAGAGGGTGCAGCCAGACTGAGGGGCTTCCCCCCCCCCCCCCCGTGCACAAATATCGTGCACCGGGCCTCTAGTAAAAAAATAATACTAAAAAGTTCTTTAATTTTTTAAAAAATAAAAAATTGAAGTGTCATTTGCTTCAGCCACGTTTTAATGCCCCATGGTTGATTTAGGACCCCACTCTTATGTCTGTCTGCCAATTCTGGGCTTCCTGTTAGATAGTTAGGTGCTGACCACTGTCAGGCACTGTCTGTGGCTTTTAGCACGGTGTTGAAGCTCCAGGTGATCCACTGCTCCTCTGCATGTGTCTGTCTCCACAGGCCTTGGCTGCAAGCAGGCAGAACCAATCTGCCCGCTTTGCCTGACTGCCAGCTGTCAATCTTAATCACTCAAGTATCTATTTCTGGCAGGGCTTTAGGTGGGGGTGGTGCTGTTTCGCTTCCCAGGGAATCAGATAGATGTTTTTTTTCTTGACTCAGAGCTACTCTGAATGATCCAAAATATTACTCTGGTCTTTGGATGGTCAGATATCCTTATATGGAGACCAATTGGGTTGGCTGGCAACCTGGAGTTTTTATCAGTCTGGTTCCCAGAATTGTGGGGCAGACTGGCCCCTCTTCCAACCCAGTCACTGAGGGCTCTTTGGGGCTATTCAGAACCTTTGTTTCCTTTGTATAGCTCAAAATGCAGGCAGGGTGCGGCAGGCTGTATTACCTACCTTGATGCTACAGTCAGGGGCTAGCTCTTCAGGAGAGAAATGGCCACTTAGGTTTGGAAGGTTATGAACATCCCGGTGCCGGAGTCCTGTCCACGTTTCCTTGCTCTGCTTCCCTCCCCAGCCTCAGGCACCTCAACTCTGTGCCTCTCCCTATGCCGCACCCTCTTGCAATTGAAAAGTCCTGTGTTCTGGGTTTAGCTAATAAAAACAAAGACAACCAAAAGCAAAACAACCATGAAACTGCGGGTTTCTCCCCCCCTTACCCCCCCTCCCCGGCACCATGCTGCTCGGGCCACTTCTCAGGATGCCTTTCTGGACACAGCCTTGCGTGGCTGCGGTTTTACATCTAGATTCTCCAACAACCAGCAGCCCTGTGGCTTTTCCTTTTCATGCCTGTTGCCAAGGGATGCAGCTTTGGTGCAATGCAGCTTCCTCCTCACCTTCTCAGCACGGTGGCCAAGTATCCCTCTCCAGCCCAGATCCCCATTCCTGCCGTTTTCCAGGCATCCTCTGCCCTTCCTTCTTGTAAATTGTCTCCACAGCTGTGTCTAATTTGTTAATTCCACGTGGATGTTCTCCAATTTAGTTGCTTTTCCAGTCTGGCCCCGGGACGAGGTGCACAACACGTGTGCCTATTCATCTGCCATTTTCCAATTCCCATATTTTTATTTTGAACTTATTACCTTACTAGAGGCCCAGTGCATGGATTCGTGCACCGGAGTGGTCCCTGGCCTGGCCTTCGGGGACTGGGCCGAAAACAGCAGTCTGACATCCCCTGAGGGGTCCTGGATTGCAAAAGGGCGCAGGCCAGGATGAGGGATCCCACCAGTGCATGAATCCACGCACTGGGCTGGTTTTGGCTGATCCCCGCAGGCCAGGCCAAGGGACTCCACCAGTTCAAGAATCCTTGCACTGGGCCTCTAGTATGCATATAAGATCTTTTATTAATCTCTTCCTGCCCTCTCTCCTCTCCCTTCCCTCTGAGATTCATCACTCTGTTCCATGTTTCTATGCCTGAGCATTGAGCATCTTCCCCCTGGGTCAGTGCGCATCATAGCTACTGGTGGAATGGTTGAACTGTGGACAGTCACTTAGGCTTTTATATATATAGTCACATGATATATGTCCTCTAATGGTGCCAGTAAAGATGCATCTAAACTAATCAACCTAAATATTTTATTGTGTTAACACAAAATTTGTTTTTACCTAGAGTTCTTAAAATATAAAAATTAATTATCCTCTTCGACTTTAAGGCCCTTTTGTTTTCTTAACATTGCAAATCACAAACAACTTTGATATAAGAAGTTTCTCACTTATAAAAATAAAATTTGAAATGACTCTTGGTTATCTGTGTACAACATTACTGCCGTAATGACAAGGTGAGCCATGCCATTTTTTTTTCAAGTGGATGTTAATAAAACTTTTTAGGTTCAAATTAGAGGGAATAGTTTTTAATTTGGTGGGGGGAGAGTATTTATATTGTGAAATAAAAATAAAAGTCATATTGCAAAACAGTCCCAGATGATCTTTTGTTATTGTTGTTTCAAAAAGAAAAGAGAGGGGAAAAAATAGAGGATATTGAAGGGTATGCACCTAAGTTTTAAATGTTAGTTTTTTCTGGGTGAGTATTCATCTCTGAGTATCTTTATGACAAATTAAAGGCCCAGTGCACAGATTTGTGCACCGGTGGGATCCTTCAGCCTGGCCTTCGGGGATCGGGCTGAAACCGGCTCTCCAACATCCCCTGAGGGGTCCCAGATTGCGGGAGGGTGCTGGCCAGGCTGAGGGACCCCACCGGTGCATGAATCTGTGCACTGGGCCTCTAGTCTATAATAATAAAAGCATAATATGCAAATTGACCAGACAGCTGGACAGTGGAAGGGCCGGCGGAGGCAGCTGGGGTTGCGAGGGCCTACTCTTGCATGAATTTTGTGCATCAGGCCTCTAGTCTGTATATATGAAAGCCTAAGCACAGGTCCTTCAGCCTAACCTGTGGGGATCGGGCCGAAACCGGCTCTCCGCCATCCTCCGAGGGATCCCTGATTGCAAGATGGCACAGGCCAGGCCAAGGGACCCCACCGGTGCATGAACTTGTGCACCAGGCCTCAAGTATGCATATAAGATCTTTGGTTAATCTCTTCCTGCCCTCCCCACTCTCCCCCTTCCCTCTGAGATTCATCAGTCTGTTCCATGTTTCCATGCCTGTGGTTTCTGCTTCTGTGTTGAGCATCTGCCCCCTGGTGGTCAGTTGTGTGTCATGGCTACCGGCCGGTTGCCTGGTCGGCTGGTCGCTTAAGCTTTTATATATACAGATTCCTAGAATTCATTTAGAATCAAAGGAGTGAACATTTCTCTTTAATAAATTGTTCTTAATAAATATTGCCAAATTGCCCTCCAGAAAAGTTGTAGCAATTTGCCATGAATTACAGTGCCTGTTTCTCTACATCCTTTTCAAACCTTGACATGTGTGTTTATAATCTTTGTCAGTCAATACTTAAAAATGAGTCTCTTGTTCTAGAACTATTTAAGCTAATACAAATCCATTTTTAAAGCTACATTGTCCTAATGTTCTAAAATAGAGGTACTGTGGTGGGAGATCTGGGGCATTTGGGGGACTAAAAGGAAAGAGATGCCAGGGGAGAGACTGCTAGAAATACGTTCAGTTTCACACTTATAAAATTCTGAGTAATTTAGGAGAAACCAAGATGGTGGCATAGGTAAACACCTGAAATTGCTGCCTCGCACAACCACTTCAAAAATACAACTAAAAGACAAAACGGACATCATCCAGAACCACAGGAAGGCTGGCTGAGTGGAAATTCTACAACTAGAAGAAAAGAGAAAAGCACACTGAGACTCAGAGGAGGTGCGGAAGTAAAGTGCAGAGGTACGGAGGCGCACGCGGCAAGGGCTGGCAACTGAGGACGCGGTTGTCTTTTTAAATTGGGAGGGAGACACAAGCTCCTGACGCCCCAACTCCAGTTCTGGGCGAGTCTCTGGGGACCTAGACTCATACGGGGAGAAACTGAACTGTCTGGCAGCGGGCAGAACTCGAGGGCAGCTTTCTCTCAGAGGTGCTTGCAGCACTTACCTCAGGACACTGAGACCCGGGACCTCTTAGGGCAGGACTGAGGATCAGACATAGCTGTTTGCTCCGCCCTGTTGATTCCGAGACCCCGCCCCACCCAAACTGTGCACAGAGGCTTTTGCATATGAATGACCTGGCCCTTTGCAATCTAAAATTACCTAACAAACTGCAGCTGGGTCAGAGAGACCCAGAACATCCAAAAGAAGGCCCAAGGCCCCACAGCAGCTTGCATTGCTTCACATCTGGGCCTCAACTGGGCACCTCCAAGTCCCAAACAAAGAAGAGGAATCTGCAGATCTCTCCGTAGCTCCTGCTGGGTAGCCTCAGGCAGAGGCTAAATTAGCACCTTCCTAGAGATTCAAGAGCCAGTGTACCCAGTGGTCAGAGTGGGACCATCCAGATTACAACTCCTCAGATCCATGAGGGACACACTCAGGGGGCAGACTCAGTGAGGACCAAAGCCCCACTGAAGCAAGTCTTGCCCCATAAGGGTGTCTCCAGCACCGAAGTTCTCCCACCGTAGACACAGCTGATTCTCACAGCCAATTGGCCTGGAGGTCAATTCCTCCCAGTGATACCAACAACAATCAAGGCTTAACACTCCGGTGTGGGGTGAATTTCCCGCCAAAATATAAGATGGCTCTGTCTTTTGGTTTTGTTCCATCCACCAAAAGGGTGGATTACAAACAAATATTTGGTAATACGCAGTTACAATCGGCCCGAGTTTACACGTTTCCCGCACTCCACCGCAAATCTATATGAACCGAGTTAAAGACGGCTCCCGCTGAGTACGCGCAATTCACGCGAGCCGACTTAACTACCAACAGCAATGAAGGCTTAACTACAACAAGTCTGTGCACAAAGCCCACAAAGGGGTGCACCAAGAGTGTCCACCTCAGGTAATTGGGGAGGCTGAGCCACTGGGCCCTATAGGACACCTAGCACACAAAGCCACTTTATCAACACAGGAAAGCAGCCAAAATGTGGAGACAAACAGGTCACAAATGACAGAAATGGAGGAAAGCAAACTACTGGATATAGAGTTCAGAACCACGCTTATAAGGTTTTTCAAGAATTTTCTAGAAACCGCCGATAAATTTAGTAAGACCCTCAGTAAGTCTAGTGAGACCCTTCAGGATATGAAAAAGGACCAACTAGAAATTAAGCATACACTGACTGAAATAAAGAATATTATACAAAGATCCAACAGCAGACTAGAGGATCGCAAGAATCAAGTCAAAGATTTGAAGTATGAAGAAGTAAAAAACACCCAACCAGAAAAGAAAAAAGAATCCAAAAATATGAAGATAGTGTAAGGAGCCTCTGGGACAACTTCAAGCGTACCAACATCCGAATTATGGGGGTGCCAGAAGAAGAGAGAGAGCTAGATATTGAAAATCTATTTGAAGAAATAATGACAGAAAACTTCCCCTACCTGGTGAAAGAAATAGACTTACAAGTCCAGGAAGCTCAGAGAACCCCAAACAAAAGGAATCCAAAGAGGACCACACCAAGACACATCAGAATTAAAATGCCAAGAGCAAAAGACAAAGAGAGAATCTTAAAAGCAGCAAGAGAAAGAAACTCAGTTACCTATAAGGGAATACCCATACCACTGTCAGCTGATTTCTCAACAGAAACTTTGCAAGCCAGAAGGGAGTGGCAAGAAATATTCAAAGTGATGAATGCCAAGAACCTACAACCAAGATTACTTTATCCAACAAAGCTATCATTCAGAATTGAAGGTCAGATAAAGAGCTTCACAGATAAGGAAAAGCTAAAGGAGTTTATCACCACCAAACCAGTATTATATGAAATGCTGAAGGTATCCTTTAAGAAGAGGAAGAAGAAGAAAAAGGTAAAGATACAAATTATGAACAACAAATACGCATCTATCAACAAGTGATTCTAAAAATCAAGTGAATAAATAATCTGATGAACAGAATAAACTGGTGAATATAATAGAATCAGGGGCATAGAAAGGGAGTGGACTGACTATTCTCAGGGGGAAAGGGATGTGGGGATGCGGGAAGAGACTGGACAAAAATCGTACACCTATGGATGGGGGGTTGGGGGGTAAGGGCAGAGGGTGGGGTGGGAACCGGGTGGAAGGGAGCTGTGGGGGGGGGGGGAGAGGAACAACTGTAATAATCTGAACAATAAAGATTAAAAAAATAGATTTGAACAAGATAACTGAAAAATAAATTGATGTAACAGGAAAATTTTAACACTAACTGTATATTGAACTGTATTAAGAAATTGTTAATTATTTTAGATGTGGTAATAGTGTTAGATTATTTTTTAATGCATATATTGGAGATATGTACTGAAATATTGATGGCTAAAATTGTTTGATTTTGGGAACTTGTTTTGAAACAGCCTAGGAAAGTGAATAGTAGGTGAATATAAATGAAATAAGATTTGCCGTGAGTTGATAATTATTGAAGCTGGGTGATGGAGGATTGGACTTATTTTATTGGGTTGACGTAATCCTGTTTTCTTTAATATACTATGATTTGGGGGGGAAAGAACTTCATGTATTTTTCTATTTCCTCATCTGAGGATGTTGATGTGGATATTGGATTCACCTATAGATTCCTATCTGATTTATAATTACTCCTATCTTCACTTCACTGGCAACATTCCACCCCTTCTATCGTTGATACATCCCTCATTGCCAATATATTTCCAGTGTCGATACCTCATCTTATTCTTTACTGGTTGATAGTCTTCAAAATAGGCATTCTCTTCAAGGAGGTCCACATACTACTTTTCATTCTTCATGGCTTTGATAATCAGGAAACCTCAACACTTGTCCCAACCTCACTGCTGACTTCATCATCAACGTGTCATCCAAGCCCAAGGCTGCAAGGGGAGTTAGAGCCCCCATAGACCATGTGGCAGTATAGAGCAACAAGTGGCTAATTCTAGGAGAGCTAGAGGGGCAGTCGTTTTTAACAGTTTTGGATATAGGGCTGTATTGTCTTTTTTAAATGTCTGTTTTTTAATTAATGTGTATATTTTGTTTCAGATTTGTTTTTAAGCAATCACACCATCAGAAGTAAAATTAAAATTGTTTTTATTTAAACTTTTACAGTGATTAAAATCATAAAACATGACTATGGTCATAAACTAGAAAGGGTTCTTAGAAATAGATTTCTATTTTTTTTCTCTCCAGATAATTTCCAGTGTATGTATTTGAAATTTGAACATTTTAGAAAGAGTGGTCCTTAATTTAGGATATTCATTGTGTATGGGACTTTGTCTCTCAAATCTATATTTACAGAGGCTTTCTACTAATAAAAATTTTGTTATTAATCAATACAATATGTTTTACTTTATTTTTAAAACTGCAGTTTCCAAACACTAAAATAAATAAATAAATAATGGTTGGCAATTTTTAAAACAATGGGTTTTTATTAGATTAAATTTCATTCATACCTCTTATATTGAGACACCCAAATTTTTTTGTTTCTAGAGATGAGTAGGTAACAGTCTTATTTGTTGAATGAAAAGAATTACATGGTTTTGTTCTGTTTTCTCTCTGTTGCCACAGTTCAGTTTTTCCATCAATAAAAGTTGATTAATCTTATGTAAATTATTAATATAAAACTGATTTTAAAATGATTAACTCAATTCAAGCCTTCATTTAGGCCAGTGATGACGAACCTATGACACGCGTGTCAGAGGTGACACGCGAACTCATTTTTTTGTTTGATTTTTCTTTGTTAAATGGCATTTAAATATATAAAATAAATATCAAAAATATAAATCTTTGTTTTACTATGGTTGCAAATATAAAAAAATTTCTATATGTGACACAGCATCAAAGTTAAGTTAGGGTTTTTCAAAATGCTGACACGCCGAGCTCAAAAGGTTCACCATCACTGATTTAAGCGAAGAGTAAAACGTTGGTGAAAACGAGGTCTCATAAATTGTTTTCTAAAATACTCTTTCTTATACCTTTAAAGACATCATATATTTCCTTTATAATTCTCTACACATGAAGTTTCCCTTCCTCTGTGACAGTGTGTGAATATTGTATGGTGCAGAAGTGATAAATGATTCTTTGGCGTTACCTGGTTGTAAAGACCAGACAAAAATATAAAAGAATTGTCTATGGGCTTATGAACGTTTGAACTTTTCTGCTAGAAAGAAATTTTCCTTAGGTTATTTAACGGCCTATTCACTGGTAGGCTTGTCTTTGGTATCTACTGAACTATAAAATAAAGAGCAAAATTTGTATCTTTTTTAAAAATCTTATTTTTTTAATATTGTTGAAAGTTTTACTTATGTCCCCTTTTTCCCCCCAATGACTCCTTCTAGCCTACCCACAACCCCTGTCCCCTATTGTCTGTGTCCATGGGTTATATATATGTGCATACAAGTTTTATGGTTGATCTCTTTCTTCCCACCCACCCATCCCTGCCTTCCCTTGAGATTCGACTGTCTGTTCCATGGAAAAATCTTATTTTTATACTAAAGATTTATCATGAGACATTGGTATAAATATTAAAATTTTCAATTATTTTCACTAATACAATAAAAGTAATATGACCTGGCTTTATAATAAAAGTAATATGACTTATGACTTTACAAAATCTCTTCAGAATTTTTCTCCATTGCACAAATCAAATAGTACAATTCAGGGAACTGAAGAGAGTTATATGTATATAAAGTTAATTTTAATAAAATCTTATAATTTATAATGTTCCCTTGATCCAGATTTTAAAAAAATTATTTCTCTCTGTTATGTTGCAAAGTACTCCATTGTTTTCTGTTAGTATTGCTTGGGAAAAATTTACAACTATAGTTTTTTTCTTTTGGATAAAGCATTTTTGTAGATTTAAATCTGCACCATTGTTCCTTAGAGAAAGTAATGGTTAGACTTATTCTTACATGAACAAACTCAATTTTACTTGAAACAAACTTAAAAGGTAACATTTTTGTGCTACTTTTTTTTTCTTTAATTCTAAATAATAGAATTCAGGAAGCGCATTTAGTCAGCTTGAGCATTTGGTGCTTTGTTTATATTAAAAAGTTCCTGGCCAACACAAATATCAAATAATAATGAAATAGCTTTAATTTTAAAAGACTTCTACTTGCCATCTAGAGAAAGTAAAAGAAAAAAATGCATATTTTTCTGTTTGCTCAAGGCAGTATTTTCCTTAGTGATGGTTCATTTTAGTAACACTAAAATGTTGTATTGCCTAAGGAAAGTAAAACTCCTTGTAAAATAGTAGTGTGCTATATACAGATATTTAAATAATCAGACTTAATGTTGCCTTTGTTGTGTAAAGTCTCTAAGATTCAAAACTTTTTTCCAGAACTTCCTGTACAGCTCACAAAGGAAATACCAGTTCAAAGTAGGCAGAATACCATCCCAGTAGGAATGCACTTTGAATAGGCATAATAGTCACATAGTAAATTTTCTATACTCCATGTGTTGTTATTTTCAAAATAATGATAAAAATCATCAGACTGAAATGTAACAATAGTATTACTTATCCCAAAGGCATGTAAGCATGTCAAAAGGCAATCTTCTGCCAACAGCAGTACTATACATTTCATGTTCAAGGTGCAGTTTGTTCCATAAAAAGACATTGCAGAATGTCATTGAAAATTTGGAATTTATCCCGGGCAAAATAAAAATGGTCAGTAAAGTTTGTATATATTCATTTCCCCATTTTTCAAAGAGCACAAGTATCTTTTAGCTTAGAAGAATATACAGTAGAAATGAAAGAACTCTGATAGGTCATTTAATCTCATACATCTTCACAAAGTTTAAGTTACTCTGTTTTTAAAGAAACTTAAAATTTGCAAAGAGAAAATGAAAAAAAATAACATTAGGAATCTTATGTGATCAAAACAAAAGCTTTCCATTGCTAGTATTAAAAAGCAAACATCTAACAAACAAAGTAAAGAAGCCCAAACATGTAAAATCTAGATACACCTACACATTAAAAGGACCTTTTGATTTAGAGGTATATTTTTCTATGGAACTTCAGTGGTGCCAAGCTATTTATGTCTGTGTAACCATTCACAGAATACTTAATCTTAGAATGTGTTCAATTGGAAGGTAAGCATACTTAACTGTAGAATGATTGCGTTGTTTGATAATAGAGAACTTTTCTCATGAAAATACTAATCTCTTCCACAGAATCTACCTGTAACTCGTATTTTAGACAATCTCATGGAAATGAAGTCAAACCCTGTGAGTAGCATATAACATTATACTTGTAAAATTGTTAAACATATCTAACTGACTATATGAAGGTGATAAAAGATGAATTTGTTGTGACCTTAATTACAACAGACTACATGAGGGAAAGAAAAGAGTCCATGTTCTTTTTTAGCCATTATCACAGATAATAGGAGTTGGTTTCTCAGCTACTACAACCATTCTGGCAGTCCTCATCCAAATTAAATGTATATTCTATGTATAATTTAATATAAAATATATCCTAAGGAGCACGTTTCTGTAAATGAAAAAGAATAGTAAGTATCAGCTGGTATAACATAAAGAGAACCAAACCAATTTAATTTTCTGAAAATTAGGAGAGGAATGCATAGTGAAATTTTTAAGTGTATGTGTTCAGGTGGTACTAAACTCTTAGGGGCTGAAAAGTAAATTGAGAGATAAATTGTTGAGTGAATAGACAAATGAGTAAATATTGTTAGCATTTACTTAAAGAATCCGTTTCCAAGCTATCTGTTTATAATCGAGAAAGGAATGTAAAAATTGCTACAACCTGTTTCATAAAACAGCCCAGCTTGTTAGTGTGGCAACTAGAGAGTGGTTATCATCGTAAGAGTCTGGAATTGAGAAAGGCAGCATGATCCTATTCCCAGCAATACCCTAGTTTGGGTTGATCTGGATCATTTTAGACTTGGTAGCAAGGTTTAAGATCCCAGCCTAGAAAGAGAATGAGAACAGAATCTTCACATTAATGTGTAAGTTTTTTGTAATTATTAAAACATGATTATACTGTTAAAGGAAATTAACAGAAATAATTTTAAATCTACCCTTATGAAAACAAAGCTACAGTGTAATAAAACATTCCCCATAGGAGCAATTACAATTATGAAAGGAGTAAGAGTGTTGTCTATAATAATAATAAAAGAATTGGGTTTTTCCATCTGGGAATCGATATAGAGAAAGCAGCATGCCATCTATATATATAAAAGCTTAAGCAACCAGTCAACCGAACAACCGGTCGACTGGTCGCTATGATGACACACTGACCACCAGGGGGTAGACGCTCAACACAGGAGCTGCCCCCTGGTGGTCAGTGGGCTCCCATAACCAACCTCCTGCAGCCAGTTAACTTCCCTCAGTCCCTCCCCGCAGCCGGCCAGCCAACCCCGATCAGCCCTGATTGCTGGCCAGGCTGAGGGACCCCACCCATGCACGAATTCGTGCACCAGGCCTCTAGTTGTAGTAATAATAGACTTTATTACTGCATCCTAGAATATATGAGGAAGGAGCTCTCTTGAAAAGCCTGCAAGAAATACACATTTATAATTATCTTAGCGAATATGACTTCATTATAGGCAGTTAAATGAATGGAAGACATTCCAAACAGTAATAAAGAATAAAGGTATAAATAAATCTGAAATTTTAGACTGATACCAAATCTACAAGGGGTCGAGGAAGTTTATTTTATTACTATCCCTATCTTGAAGCTGAGATGATGAATAATGACAGTGATAATGGTAATATTTATTACACACTTAGGTGCCTAATAAGAATTAAATGTGATAATATGTAAAAATGTTTTGAATGGTTCCTGGTTCCTCTCCTATTTGCAGATTAGTTGATTTAGAGGCATTGAAAAGATTAGCAAAGTGCACTAAGTTAGACTTAGCTAGTAATCTTGAATGTATCTTATCTTAAAGGCTTTAAAATGCTATAAGCTAATTCTAGGTGCATTCTTATCACTTACATTTGTTAATTGAGTGTTCTCTTTTTATTTGTCTTAATTGAATAAACTGAAAGAAAAGGATTAAGGCTGTACCAGATAGGTTTTATCTTGCCTTGTAAATCTAGCGGGTAATGGTTTACTGGAGCAGAGTATTAATGGATCTGACACTGTATTTGGTTCACTGAGAGTTCTGTGATTGATTAGCACTGTTCACCACTGAGTACAAGACCTGATAGTGGCAAAACATTAGTAGTTTGTCATCAATCAGGTTTGGATAGCGCCATCCATACTGTAGAAAAGAATGAGTTCCTTTGGCTGATTGGGCCATGGAAGGAGAGAGGGAGGCAGAGATTAGTAGGTGATTACATCATAAGCAGTAAAGCAGTACTTTCCAACTCCTTTAATATTAAGAGGCTAGTTTCCAATTTAGAGGAGGTCCACAACCCCTTATCTACCACTTCTGAAATCCAAAATGTTCTGACAACTAAAAGATTTTAAATTCAAAATTCCAATATACATATAACTCCAAATGTTTCAAATAAGAAATTGTGAACCTGTATTCGGTATTCTGTACATTCAATAAAATCATGGACATATAGCCCTAGCCAGTTTGGTTCAGTGGATAGAACGTGGGCTTGAGGACTGAAGGGTCCCAGGTTCGATTCCTGTACAGGGCACATGCCCAGGTTGTGAGCTCAATCCCCAGTGTGGAGCATGCAGGAGGCAACCAGTCAGTGGTTCTCTCTCATCATTGATGTTTCTATCTCACCCTCTCCCTTCCTCTCTGAAATCAATAAAAATATTTTTTTAAAAAAATCATGGACATACAAAAATAATAAAATCCTAAAAACAGAAATACATCACTTGTAAACCTGATACATTTTCAAGAAGCAGTACTGTATAGCATAATGGTTAAGGTGTGGGCATTAAAACTAGATTACCTGGGCTCAGATCCTGGAGTTAACATAAAAGCTAATCATGTGACCTTAGCAAAGTTATATACTCTCTGTATTCCAGCTTGCTCACCTGAAAAATAGGGATAATAATAATAACCACCTCATTGACATTATCGGGATTAAGTTATTTTATTGAAAGCAGTACAATAATGCTTAACATATAGTAAGTGCTCGGTAAATGGTGGTGGTGGTTACACGTTCTACCAGATTAATAGATTCATTAAAATAAATTAAGCCAAACTGTACCTTTCTAAAGAGAAATTCCATAGTCATGGTAAAATTCTATTTTTTTAATAGGAAACTGATGACTTTAGATATTTTGATCCCAAAATGCTACGAGGCAATGACAGGTAAGCAGCTCTTGTGTATTTGTTGTAGGTTTCCCCAACCCTGCCAAGAAGGGAAATAACATAATTATTTTTGTAATAAATAACTACTTAATATTAAAAATTTAAACTGCATAGAAAACTGGTAAGTAAACCCAGAGATAATCACTGGTGCTTTTCCTTCCAAGATATACACATAAAAATACCTTTAGATGTTTTTTGCTTTGTTTCTAGTGAAATGACGGTGGCATAACAAGCTGTGGGGGGAAGGAGGATCTTGGATAATATGTATGTTTTTAAATAAATACTCTTTATTGGACCAAATGAAAAAATGTGTCTTTATGTTAGAAAGCAGTTGGGTTCTTTTTTGGGGGGGTTAGGGGGAAGGGGTGTTTTGTTGTTAATCCTTGAGAATATTTTTTTCCCAATGATTACTAGAGAGTGGAAGGGGAGGGGGAGAGAAAGAGAGACATCCATCAGTGTGAGAGAGACACGTCGATTGGTTGCCCCCTGTATATGCCCCAACCAGGGCCAGGGATCGAACCTGCAACCCAAGTACATGCCTTGACCAGGAATCAAAACTGAGACCTTTTAGTGCTCAGGCTGATGCTCTAACCACTGAATAACACTGGCCAGGGCAGTTACCAGTTGTTTTGTTGTTTTTATTTTTTACTTAACTGGTCCATGTAATCTAAGTTGCTGTGGATTGCTGTAAATACATTTTGACAATGAAACTTTCTACAGATAATTTCTATATTTTATGACAAAAATGGTATGGCATTTGTTTAGTTTATTATGAATATTATTTTTCAAGATTTAATTCATGGTGGTATGAAAAATAGCCTAAAAGATGCAGAAAAAAGCCGAAACCGGTTTGGCTCAGTGGATAGAGCGTCGGGCTGCGGACTGAAAGGTCCCAGGTTCGATTCCGGTCAAGGGCATGTACCTGGGTTGCGGACACATCCCCAGTGGGAGATGTGCAGGAGGCAGCTGATCGATGTCTCTTTCTCATCGATGTTTCTAACTCTCTATCCCTCTCCCTTCCTCTCTGTAAGAAATCAATAAAATATATTAAAAAAAAAAAAAGATGCAGAAAAAGAATAGGCATATTTAGGAGGGAGAAAAACCTTAAAATCATTGTTTCTAGCACCAGAACTTGAGTGAAGCTGCTTTCTTGCTTGTCCCTTATGTTTGGGATCTTTAGAACTTTGTCTTTGCTTTACCCCAAGCTTTCTCATCTTTGTAGGTAGTCAGGATAGATAATCTAATCACTGGGTAGCTGCTTATTTGGTAGTTTTGGTAACTTAAAAGGTTATTCTCATTTTTGAACTTATTAGAAATACTCCCAAAGTTGCGAAAGAAGCTGCTGATAGCAGCTACAGCTGGCAAGAAGGAATTGACAAAGGATAAGTTATAGGAGAGAGATGAAGAGTGACAACTAATGTGTATTGGGGCTTCTTTTGGGGATGATAAAAAAAAGTTCTGAACTAGACACTGGTAATGGTTTTACAACTCTGTAAATATATAAAACCACTGAGTGCACACTTTAAAACGGTGGATTTTACAATTCTTTTCCTCTCAATATTCTTCCTTGCATTTGCATATGCTAACAAGTAAATACATGTTTCTTCTTAGAAACTTACTGAGGAGCTCTTTTCATCTGACTTGTACGTTATGTATGATAATGAGGAGGAATCTGGTATTGATAAGACAGGAGCTCAGGCTTTCCTCCTCCTCTGAGCTAATCTCATCACAACTGGATCTGGGTGATTAGTAACTAGTAATGCTGTGCTACTTAAGTCTTACCTCTCCTCATTCCACTTCTACTCTTAGAGCAACTAAAGCAGTGGTCACCAACCAGTGGTCCGTGAGGTCCGAAAGCTTGGCGACCACTGATTTAAGGAAACCTTTGGATCAATGGTTGCCAACTGGTGGTCCGCAGACCACTGATGGTCCGTGAGGTCCGAAAGCTTGGCGACCGCTGAACTAAAGCACTCTAGAAGGAATTTAAATACTGAGGAGGTATTTCAATCAGGTGGGCTCTGGTTTCTGTGGAATATTCCAGTGGGCCATAGAAATGAGGACAAGATGATAGGGCTGTGGAATCAGCCTCTGAATAACTAAGGGAAGTTACAATAGCTCTCTTCTCTTGGTTGGGATTTTCAAAAATTGCTTCTGAGGAAAAACTGAGTTGTCTTTGTGCAGCCTGTTTTAGCACTCAAAACAAATATACATCTGATTCACAAGAGCTTTGAAAACGTCTTCATAAAAAGACCTCTTGAACACTAAGGAAGTATTTTTAAACTATATTATAAATATACTAGTATAAATAAGTATGTAATTTGTATGTTAATATTTAATATATAAAGATATATATGGTATATATATGGTGAGGTGTGTATATATATATATATATATAATATATACACCATACATATATATATGAGCTACAGTTAGAAATGCAGATCCCTACTCCTTCCCCCTTTCTTTTTCTAAATTGTTGTTATCCTTCCCGTTTACATGCTTTTTTCACAAATGTAGATACTCACAACTGTAATATTATGTTGAGTATGGTAAAAATTTTATATAATTTATCACTAAAATATATACTTTATCAACTCATCTTAAACCCAGATTTCCACTCCTTATGGGAGCTGCTGCTCAGTCTTCTATAATTTTGAAGTCCATAGGTTGCCCCATTTCCTTTTAGACACTGAGACATGTACCTCTTCTGTATTCTTCCTCTGCATCCCAATTCATTACCTGGCTACACAAAACTAAAGGACCCACCGTCCAAGACAGTGATGGAGGAAGAATTGTAAATATATATCTAATTGTGTGTGTGTGTGTGTGTGTGTGTGTCTCCCATGCCTGTTTTTCTCATCAGAAAAGCCATGGGTGAAATTTTCAATATGGTTTTTCTTTGTTACAGCTCAGTTCCGAGGAACAAAAATCCATTCCAAGAGGTACGTTCCATATAAAAATAATCTGTCCCTGAAAAGGGAAGATGAAAAGGTGACCAAGCAGTCAAGAACTTCTTTATCCTAAACATGGTTTATTATGATGACTATATGGCAATCTTGATAAATCCAATTCTGTGCACCCAAAATTCTTAAAAAATACATATTCTTAGCAAGTATATTTTTCTGATTTATAAAGCTGCTTTAAACACTGAGAATCATTTAAGCTTAAAATAACTGACATGAAATGAAGTAATTCTCAGAAAAAGAAGTCTTTAAGAAAGTTTTATATGTTTGGAACTTCTAAAATTGGATTCTAAACTTTTGTGAAGATATGACTATGTTTTCATTTGAAATATAAAAAAGATTCTTAGGAAAAATACAAAAAAGAACATACAGGGTTGGGCAAAAGTAGGTTTACAGTTGTGAGTACACAGAAACAGTTTATTCTTGTATTATTAACTAGTGGCCCGGTGCACAAAATTCATGCACATTAAAAGGGGATTAGAGGAAATATTTTAATATTGCTATTTGCCCTTTCTCTATAATAGAAGTGTCAGAGATGAAAGAAAATTAGTAAAATGTATATGAAAATCTTCCTCCTGTCAGAGTCTGGGGCGCCCCAAGGAACCCAGAGTCAAGTCCCCACCCACCCATGTGCGCCTCAAAATCGCGCAAGTCCCAGACCCGGCCGGTCCAACCCTTGTCAAGCCCCACCGGGCGGGGGGTGCAGCCTCAGGTCCCCTAGCCTGGCGCCAGGGCGGGGAGCGTGCCTTGAGGTCCCCTGTCAAACCCCACCGGGCAGGGGGCGCGGCTGAGGTCCCCCAGCCTGGCACCCTGGCCAGGGCCCGGTAGGGCCTCTGTCAAGCCCCACGGGGACCAGGGAGGGAGAGGGCACAGGCTCAAGTCCCCTGCTGATTGCTCCTTAAAGCTCGTTACGGGAACTCAGCCTCCACTGTGGGTGCAGCCATCTTGTGTTATGGAAACCCCTCCTCCTCCTGCCTCCGCTGTGGGTGCCCCCATCTTTGTGGTGGAGTGATGGTCAATTTGCATATTCCCTCTTTATTATATAGGATTAGTTACTGTATTGTTTTCCATATGGACAGCTGTGAACCTTTTACCCCACCCTGTATATTGCCCCACCCTGTATATTGGAAATTATATAAATGCTAAGTTTTTTGTTCTTTCTACCTACAGTAAATAAGCTGAAATTCAAAAATGCCTTTGGAAAAAGCCCTTTGGATTTCTTTGCTATTACTTATGTGAAGAATGAGGTTTATTTTCCTCTAAATTGTTTCTGAAAAATCTCTGTCTCATTTACTACTCAATAGACATTAGAAATTTATAAATGTATAAACTTTTTAGAAACAAATTTCTTTATAAGTGAAGTAACATCAGGCATGCAGGATATGACTTTTGCTAGCTAGTATTTTCTTTTACCTATGTGTGGAGTATGTTCCCGCCTAAAAACTTTGTTTGAAAACTTAAAATACTGTTTTAAATGGTGTTTTAACTATTTCTTTTAACTTATTTATTTTTCTGTTTGCATTTTTAGGCAATTGTTTTTGTAGTTGGAGGAGGCAACTACATTGAATATCAAAATCTTATTGACTACATAAAGGTACATGTTGACCTTTTTATTCTTTTATCATTTAATGTTTATAAGAGTTGTTCTGTCTTTAGAATGCTAACATTCTCTATTTCCAGGGCTCTCCTGATTCTTTTTTTTTTTAATTCTTTATTGTTCAGATTATTACAGTTGTTCCTCTTTTTTCCCCCCATAGCTTCCCTCCACCCCATTCCCACCCCACCCTCTGCCCTTACCCCCCACACACTGTCCTCATCCATAGGTGTACGATTTTTGTCCAGTCTCTTCCCGCACCCCCACACCCCTTTCCCCCCCGAGAATTGTCACTCCACTCCCTTTCTATGCCCCTGATTCTATTATATTCACCAGTTTATTCTGTTCATCAGATTATTTATTCACTTGATTTTTAGATTCACTTGTTGATAGATGTGTATTTGTTGTTCATAATTTGTATCTTTACCTTTTTCTTCTTCCTCCTCCTCTTAAAGGATACCTTTCAGCATTTCATGTAATACTGGTTTGTTTGGTGGTGATGAACTCCTTTAGCTTTTTCTTATCTGTGAAGCTCTTTATCTGATCTTCAATTCTGAATGATAGCTTTGCTGGGTAAAGTAATCTTGGTTGTAGGTTCTTGCTATTCATCACTTTGAATATTTCTTGCCACTCCCTTCTGGCCTGCATAGTTTCTGTTGAGAAATCAGCTGACAGTTGTATGGGTACTCCCTTGTAGGTAACTAACTGTTTTTCTCTTGTTGCTTTTAAGATTCTCTCTTTGTCTTTTGCCCTTGGCATTTTAATTATGATGTGTCTTGGTGTGGTCCTCTTTGGATTCCTTTTGTTTGGGGTTCTCTGCACTTCCTGGACTTGTAAGTCTATTTCTTTCACCACGTAGGGGAAGTTTTCTGTCATTATTTCTTCAAATAGGTTTTCAATATCTTGCTCTCTCTCTTCTTCTGGCACCCCTATAATTCGGATGTTGGTACGCTTGAAGTTGTCCCAGAGGCTCCTTACACTATCTTCATATTTTTGGATTCTTTTTTCTTTTCTGGTTGGGTGTTTTTTGCTTCTTCGTATTTCAAATCTTGATTTGATTCTTGGGATCCTCATGTCTGCTGTTGGATCTCTGTATATTATTCTTTATTTCAGTCAGTGTATGCTTAATTTCTAGTTGGTCCTTTTTCATATCCTTGAGGGTCTCACTAAATTTATCGGTGGTTTCTAGAAAATTCTTGAAGAACCTTATAACCGTGGTTTTGAACTCTATATCCAGTAGTTTGCTTTCTTCCATTTCTGTCATTTGTGATCTGTTTCTTTGTCTCCACATTTTTTTATGCTTCCCTGTGTTGGTAGAGTGGCTTTGTGTGCTACGTGTCTTATAGGGCCCAGTGGCTCAGCCTCCCCAATTACCTGAGGTGGACACTCTTGGTGCAACCCTTTGTGGGCTTTGTGCACAGTCTTGTTGTAGTTAAGCCTTGATTGTTGTAGGTATCACTGGGAGGAATTGACCTCCAGGCCAATTGTTTGTGAGAATCAGCTGTGTCTGCAGTGGGAGAACTTCTGTGCTGGAGACACCCTTTTGGGGCAAGACTTTCTTCAGTGGGGCTTTGGTGCTCACTGAGTCTGCCCCCTGAGTGTGTCCCTTATGGATCTGAGGAGTTGTAATCTGGATGGCCCCACTCTGACCACTGGGTACACTGGCTCTTGAATCTCTAGGGAGGTGCTAATTTAGCCTCTGCCTGAGGCTACCCAGCAGGAGCTATGGAGAGATCTGCAGATTCCTCTTCTTTGTTTGGGGTTTGGGGGTGCCCAGATGAAGCCCAGCTGTGAAGCAGTGCAAGCTGCTGTGGGGCCTTGGGCCTTCTTTTGGAAGTTCTGGGTCTCTCTGACCCAGCTGCAGTTTGTTAGGTAATTTTCAGATTGCAAAGGGCCAGGTCATTCATATGCAAAAGCCTCTGTGCACAGCTTGGGTGTGGCGGGGTCTCAGGGGATCAACAGGGTGGAGCAAACAGCTATGGCTGCTCCTCAGTCCTACCCCGAGTCTCAGTGTCCCAGTAATCGCTGCAAGTACCTCTCATAGAAAGCCGCCCTCGAGTTCCGACCGATGCCAGACAGTCCAGTTTCTCCCCGTATGAGTCTGGGTCCCCAGAGACTCGCCCTGAACTGGAGTTCAGAGCAGTCGGGAGCTTGAGACTCCCTCCCGATTGAAAACAACAACCGTGTCCTCAGTTGCCAGCTCTTTCCGCGTGCGCCTCCGTACCTCTGCACTATACTTCCGCACCTCCTCTAAGTCTCAGTGTGCTTTTCTCTTTTTTTTTAGTTGTAGAATTTCCACTCAGCCAGCCTTCCTGTGGTTCTGGATGATGTCCGTTTTGTCTTTTAGTTGTATTTTTGAAGTGGTTGTGCGAGGCAGCAATTTCCGGAGTTTACCTATGCCGCCATCTTGGTTTTTTTCCTCTCCTGATTCTTACATAAACCCCTTTTCTAGAGGTAGTTTAAAAATCCTTCATACAGGATTGGGTTTTTTTATTCCTATCACATTCATTTCTGGACTAAAATTGTACTTGAGGTGGAAAACAATACATCTTTTTGATGTCATGTATTTTGCAGCTATCTATCTTAGTTTGACTTTACATGTCTAGAGACTTCAGGTAACCCCTCTCCCAAAGAGTCTCCCTTGGTGAATGATTTACCAAACACATATACCTGAATCATAAGCACTTTTCTCCCATCCCATTGACTTCAGTCAGCAACATACTTCTCACAAATTTAGAATGCTGCTTTTTCAGCAAACAAGAGCTTTAAAGGTAGCAAATTGGCAGTGGAGTACAATTCAGAGCTCACAGCAGCAGGGAGTGATGGACAACTAAGCAGAAGGAGAATATGGAGGAAAGGGTGTGACTTGAAAAGCTAAATAAATTAATAAATTAAATGCAGGTGTGATGGAATTAGTGATTGTTAGAATGACATCTTGTAATCTTCATTTATTTACTTAATATTAAAGAATGATCATTCCTTATGTCCTATGTGATGTAAGGCTTTAATAAAGATAGAGATTTTGGTACAACAGGAGGAAAAAAAATAGGCTGATGCCATAAATCTTCAAACTCCCAGCACAGCTGCTGGGATTCTATGTCACTTGCACTGGACATACTTCACCTTCACAATGTAAACCTCCAAGATCTGTGTAAGATACTCTGGTCTCACATCGTCTTGTACAAGGAGGGGTCTTTTATAGCCTCTGTGGCCATAGAGCCACATAAAAATCTAAGCATGTTTTCTTCAAGTAATACAGATCCTTCATTGCAAGAGTGTTGGCCTAAGATTTTATAGATAATTATGAAATGTGGCAGTTATCAGATCCCTTCTATTTCCATATTTTAAAAAATACTATGCCACTTCACCACTTTATTCTATGCAATTTTGGGTTAAAATCCAACACCTCCTCCCCCCCCCCCCCCAAAAAAAAATATCTTTAAGAATAACAAAAAGATTTATTAGCTTTAATCCCTCTTCTTGAGAATACTTGTTACTTACTTGTATCTGATTTTTACAGGGGAAACCGGGCAAACACATTTTATATGGCTGCAGTGAACTTTTTAATGCTACACAGTTCGTAAAACAGGTAAAGTTTACCTTTTTAGTTTGTTTTGTTAACATATCCTAAGTTGCTGTTGGTATTTTTCAAAAGAGAACAAGAGAATCATTATATTCATCTGAACCACCTGAAACCATAGAGCTATAATAAAATGTAAGGTTTTGACATGGACATCTATACAAAAAACTCTGATAAGTAACATTATTTTCAGTATCCCAAATCTGTAAAAAGGTAAATTCAGAAAATTTAAAATTTGAGTAGTGTACTCAATTAGGAAAATTTTAATTCAGCATTTCCTTAGATACTGTCTACATTTCTGATTTTGCAAGGCCTATCACAAATTGGGCTAAGAAATAAAGTCACTTTCTTGGGCTGTTACTACCAACTGTGCTCAGGTGATACAGTGGAATTACATTCACTGTGAAAGTTAATGACAGCAGTAGCTGAGGTGTACAGGGTCTATACCTTGTTGTAGTATTGTTCCCCGTAGTGTTCTCAGTAATTATATTAACTTTATAGCTTTTTAAGCTTGAACTACCTGATTTGCTCAGTTGACTGACGAGTAATGTTCACTCACCTTTGCCATGATTGCCACAAAATAATAATTATATCCTTTACTCATTTTTAGTACCTGTTTCTTTTCTAGCACAACTTTCTTACCCCAATATGTAGTTCTTGTATTTTTAACCTCAGTGGTATTATGAGAATTTCAAATATACAGAAAAGTTGGAGAATTTGCAGTGAGCACATGTATACTCCCCATTAACATTTTACCGTACTTTCTAAGATACCTACCTGTCTATCCATTGTTCATTCATGACCCCAACTTACTTTATTAATTTTAAAGTAAATTATAGATATCAGTATACTTCCCTCTTAACACATCTGTGTCAATACTATTACTTAGAGTTCATTGTCTGCTTAGGGTTTGGGGTTTTTTAAGCCTTTGGAGGTAAAATTTACAGCAGTGAAATACACAGATCTTAAGTGTACATCCCTGAGTTTTGTCAGATATGTTCACCTGAGTAACCCGAACCCCCAATAAGATACAGAACCATACCCCTAACTGGTTTGGCTCAGTGGATAGAGCATCGGCCTGCAGACTAAAGGGTCCCAGGTTCAATTCCGGTCAAGGGCATGTACCTTGATTGCAGGCACATCCCCAGTAGGGGGTGTGCAGGAGGCAGCTGATCGATGTTTCTGACTCTCTCCCTCTCCCTCTCTGTGAAAAATCAATAAAATATATTTTTTTTAAAAAGATACAGAACCATCACACCACAAAGTTTCTTTATGGCCATTCCCAGTCAATTCTAGCCCCTCGTCAACCCCTGCCCAACTGCCTGCCTGATTGTCTTGATGTTTTTCTATTGTGGATTAGTTTTGCCCATTCTAGAATATCATGTAAACAGAATCTTTTTGCTTGGTTGGGTTAACTAGAGAATCCTCAAATTTGTTAATATTTTCTAATGAACCAGATGTTGTTTCTGTTAGTTTTCTAGTCATTGATTTCAAGGATTTTATTTTATTTTGATTACTTTGGATTTACTTTATCCTTCTTTTCTGAAGTTGGAATATTAAGTCAACTACTTTAGTTTTCCTTTTCTAAAGTAAGCATTTAAAAAGCTATAAAATAAAAACTTTTGCCAAACACTGCTTTAGCTGTGTTCCACAAATGTTGATATATCTTCATTATCATTGTTTGAAATATTTTTAATTTACCTGGTGGTTTATTCTTTATAATGTAGAGATCTATTGTTGTTTTCAAGTGTTTGTAGGTTTTTTGGATATATTATTCTTACTGAATTCTGATTTCATTCCCTGTGGTTAGAGAACATAAATTCTTTTTATGGCCCAACATATGGTCTATTTTGCTAGGCACTTTATGTGCACTTAATTGGGACATGCATTATACAGAAATTGAGGGAAGGGCTCTATAAATAGCAATTTGGTCAAGGTAGTTGAAGGCATTACTTAGATTCTCTGTGTCCTTATTAATTTTTTTTGGTCTATTTCTATTAGGTACGAAAAGACTGATATTAAAATCAACTGTTATTATAGAATTATCTCTTTCAATTTCTGCTTTTTGCACTTTTAGCTCTGTTATTAGTAAACACACATATATGATTGTTGTATTTCCTAATAGCCTCTTTTGTTATTATGTAGTATTCTTCTACACATCTGGTAATACTTTGTCTTGAAGTCCACTTTATCTGATAACATAGCCGCTCTAGCTTTCTCACGCTTATGGCTTATATGTCACAATTTTTCCATCTGTTTACTTTCAACTTACATATCTTATAGGTAGCATATAGTTGGATCTTTTGGGTTTTTTTACAACCATTTTGACAATCTGCCTTTTTTTATAAATATTTTTTAAAATATATTTTTGTTGATTTCAGAAAGGAAGAGAGACAGAGAGAGATAGAAACATCAGTGATGAGAGAGAATCATTGATTGGCTGCTTCCTGTACATCCCCTACTGGGGATCAAGTCTGCAACCTGGGCAATGTGCCCTGACTGGGAAGTGAATCATGACCTCAACCACTGAGCCACACCAGCTGGGCAATAATCTCTGCCTTTTAATTGGAGCCAGTTGATATCTAATCAATTATTTATTTGATTGGATTTAGGGCTACCATTTTACTGTTTGCTTTCTACTAGTCTTCTGTTTGGTGTTCATCTGTTCCTCCTTCCCTGCCTTACTTTGAATTATCTGAACACTTTTTAGAGTTCTATTTTAATTCACCCACAGGGTTTTTTTTAGCTATATCTCCGCATTATTAATTTAGTGGTTGCTGTGGAGATCATTATATATATATATATATTAT
>NW_005871070.1:8272141-8312329 GCF_000147115.1 Myotis lucifugus | reverse complement strand
TGGTTGCTGTGTATATATATATATATATAATATCCCTCTTTAACTGTTCATAGACTAGATTTAATATTGTGCCATTTGCATTAAATGCAGAAATCTTGAAACCATATAGACTTATTTCCTCAATATTTATGCTGTGAAATATTTTTAATTTACCTGGTGGTTTATTCTGGTGTCATATAATTTGTATCCACATATATCACTAGCATTGCATGATAGTGGACAGTGTTATCATTTGTACTTCAGATATAAAGAAGTCTTTTGCATTTACACAGATATGATTTCCAGTGCTCTTCATCCCTTAGAATAATTCTAATTTTTATCTGTTGACTGAAAAACTTTTTCTAGCATTCAGTGTAGCTCAGGTATGCTAGCAGTGAATTCTCTTAATTTTCTTTCATATGAAAATTTCCTTATTTCACCCTCAATTAAATTATTGTTGGATATAGAATTCTAAACTGACAGTTTTTCAACACTTTAAAGATCATTCCATAATCTTCTGCCTTCCATTGTTTCTGATGGGAAGTCAGCAGTCATTCAGATTGATGTAACTTTATATGTAATATATAATTTTTCTCTGGCTTTCAATATTATCTTTGGTTTTCAGAAATTTAGTTATGGTTTTTTGTGTGTATTATGTTTCAAGATCACTGAATTTTTTTAAACCTATAAATTTATACATTCACAGGGGATTTTCAGCTGTTATTTCTTCAAATATTTTTATACCCAATTCTCTCTCTCCTCTCCTTTTGGGGCTCCATCTACCTATATGTTCAACTTTTTATATTGTCTCACAGATCCCTGAGGACTCTGTTCATTAGAGTGTACAGTTTTAAGTTGCTCTGTCATCAGATTCACTAAGTCTATTTACTCTGTTATCCCCATTCTACTGTTGAATAATATATTTACCAGTTCTAGAATTTTTGTTTTTGTTTTTATATAGTTTGTATTTCTCTGCTAAGATTTTTTATCTTTTCATTGTTAGCATATTTTCCATAATTTTATTGAGGAAAGTTGTCACAGCTGCTTTTAAAACCTGGATTATCTTGCTGTCAGTCTCCATTGTCTTTCCTCCTAGAGAGCGGATCATATTTTCCTGTTTCTTCATATATTGACTTAATTTTAGATTGTATCCTTAATATTGTTATTTTATTTTGGAAACTAAATTGTATTTCTCTAAAGAGTGTTGACTTGTGGTTTTAGCAGGTAATTACCTTGACTAGACTCAGATTTCATACTCTGTCTCTGAGACAGTTCTTGGTCTCTCTCATTCACAAGTGGTTCAAGGTTTTACTATAGATTTAGGAAAAGTCTAAACACAGGGTTTAGGACCGCATCACACTGGCTCTCACCTTTCCAGGATTTCCCCCTCACTTTCCAGTGACTTTCGTTGCCCCAAACTCCTCTAGTCCTTCAGGCCAGAAACACTGCAGTTTTTCTATCAGAATTTCAGCTCCAGTATAGTACCAACTGTGGCCTCCTTGAAGCTAAGAATCACTGAAGCAGGGACTCAGCCAGTGCTATTACCTCCTTTCAGTTGTTCTCGTAGTTGATTTTGTATTTTGCTTAAAGTTTATAGTTGCTATCTCTGAGAGAATTCATCCAATCAGAGATAACCCAGCCTTTCTAAATTGAAAGCCCTGTCCTTTTAATAACCTCCTAGAAATATAAAATTAATTAAAATAAGGGGAGAAGTGATCTGTCTGCAGTGAAGTCCCACATGACGTTTTTTCTTTATTTACATTTTCATATTGAGTTAAATATTAATTTTATCATTCTCAGGGTTTTTGTTTTTCATTGGTTAAATTTGCACCTATAAATGTTTTCCACATTTTTTGACATGACAGTGTTTATTGCTATTTTTAAAATATCTACAAATCTTAAACATTTGAGTTAGTGGTGAAAATGTATTGTTATTCTAGAAATGCAATAAATGCAAATGTACATTTTAAGGTATTTAAAAATTTGAATGCATGTATCTTTTGTGATTAATAAAAAGCTATATTTATGTTGTAGCTGTCACAACTTGGACAGAAATAGCACAGAAGAACCTTAATATGAGACTCTACTTGGACTTGGACAAATGTAAAAAGAAAAGTCAAAAGAGCCAGATGTTTTCTTCTCTATATCAGTGTCCTAACAGTGAAACTTAGAATTATTTGTTAATTTTTAAGGAAATTCTATACTTAATATAATGTGTACTGATTAAAAGAATAAAGCATTTCAGAAATAAATTTTTAACATTGTACATTCTCTCTCCTGTTATGTTTCCCAAATGAGAAAGTACTTGGAAGGAAAGAAACCTCTGTCTGAATATAATGTTGAAATATTGATATAATAACAAATATGTTATTGAAACTAGTGAAAGTTTAAGAATATAATATACAAATGTTACTCTATTGGTTCATGCTCTCCTACTTGTATGCATTTTTATTATGAAATCACTGTTTTGTGGTTTTTGGTTTCCCATGTTGCCCCTAGATTTTAAGTGGAGATTTTAAAACCACTTCAATGTCTCTCCTCCCTCTAGCACACCTATGTACATCTCATCACATAAAATCCCTCCTTTATATAATATCAACAAACACTAACAACATCTAGAATGAACATATATAAAACATTTATCCCATGGAATTCTAAATCTTACATAAAAGTGAGTGTTAAATTTGGGTCCAGCCTTCCTGGTATGCAGCACCAAGAAGGAATGTTGGTTAATCATATAATTCAAGGCAGCCATAAAAATCAAGCCTATTGCTCCAAAGAAAGAGCTGTTCCTTTTATAAAGGCCAGGGACCTTTCCTCCTAATGAGCCTCATCAAGAGGAACCTGTAATTTACAGACAACATCCTAATAATACAAGACTCACAGACTATTTTTGCACCACAAGCCCCATGAGTTAATGTCATCACACCAAAGCACAGGCCAGAATGGCTGTCATCAATAGGTCAACAAACGTGTTAGTGAGGATATGGAGAAAAGGGAATCCTTGTGCACTGCTGTGAGATTGTAAATTGGTGCAGTAAATAGTATGGAGGTTTCTAAAAAAATTAAAAATAGAACTAAGAGCAATTACCCAGCTATTTCACTTCCGGCTATTTATCCAAAGAAATCAAAAACAGGAATTCACAAATTATATGCATCCCTGAGTTCATTGCAGTGTCACTTAATAATAGCCAAGATCTAGAAGCAACCTGAGTCCATCAATAGACAGATAGATAAAGAAATGGTACATATATACAATGAAATATTACATAGCCATAAAAAAAAGAGTGAAATCTTGCCATTTGCAACAAATTGACCTGGAGGGTATTATGCTAAGTGAAATAAGCCAGACAGAGAAAGACAAATACCATGTGATATTACTTATATGTAGAATCTAAAAAACAAAACAAACTCATAGATACAGATAAACTGATGGTTGTCAGAGGGTGGTTGGGGAGATGAGTGAAAAGGCTGAAGGGATTAAATTGTACAAATTGGCAGTTACAAAATAGTCATGGGGATGTAAAGTACAGCATAGGGAATATAGTCAATAATCCTATATAATAAGAGGAATATGCTAATTAGCCATTACGCCCTGAGACATAACAACCAAGCGCATCACTACCAGATCACAGATCAGCAGGAGGGTGGGCCAGCGAGGTACAAGCGGGCTGTGGAGAGCTACAGGAGGGGGCAGGGCAGCAAGCTATGAGTGGGGTGAGGAGGGGGGAAGTGGGGGGAGCTAAAGGAGGGCGGCAGCGACCTACTGGCTACCTACGGGCTACAGGCGGCAGAGAGCTACAGGATGGGGCAGGGCAGCAAGCAAGCGGGAGGCGGAGAGCTACAGGAGAGGGCAGGGCAACAAGCTATGAAGGGTGAGCTACAGGAGGGCGGTGCAGTGGGTGGAGAGCTACAGGAGGGTGGCAGCGACCTACTGGCACACGGATTTGTGCACAGGGCTACTAGTATTGTAATAACTATGTAAGATGGTACTAGCTTTATTGAGGCTATCACTTCATAAGTTATATAAATGTCTAATTATTGTCTTGTACACCTGAAACTAATAATATTGTATGTGAACTGTAATTGGAAAAAAAATTTTAGCAAAATATTCTCATCAATGAAAATATAATTTTTTAAAGCTTGTCTTATAGTCACATAAAAGAAGGCCATTGCCAAGGTTATGAGATAGAAACCTTCCTGTGGAACCTATAAAGGTTTGGTCTTTTAAAAAAATATATCTGGGGAAACCTTGGCCTTTCTCAAACTGTACACAGCTTAGTCCCATCTGTCCTGGTGTCAGTTACTCAGCAGGCCATTCAGCATCTTGCCAGGGCCACAGTGTACTACCGGACTGGGCAGCTCAGCAAGACTTACCAGCAAGGCCACATGTGGCTAATTCAGAAACCAGTTTTATCTGTCTCCCCGAGGACAGTTCTCCTCAGAAGAGTTGATTACTGCTCTGGGAAAGCTCAGATCGGGGATAGAGATCAGTAGGAAAGGGAACTGCACTGCCAAGTGATTTACAAAGGTTACATCGCTTAATCCTCACAACACTGACAAGTAGGTAATACAGTTCCAATTTTATAGATGGAAACAAAACTCGGGTGAAATACTCTGCTCAAAGTCACGGCACATGGTGGAGCCAAAGACAACACACATCTGTCTGCTCAGAATCGGTCTTTCCACTGCGCGAGGCTTGGCGTCTTGCCAAGCCACTCCTCCCTGGTCAACCTCATTCAGTCACGTTACCTCTTCTTTTTCTCCTGTGTGATGAGTTGTGCAGAGTAGGAGCATTCATCGTAGGGCCCTCAAGGCAGTGCAGCTCACCTGAGCCAGCCCACTCAGGATGGTCAACAAAACAAATACCTCACTAGTGAGCTCACACATGAACTGGCAGGCTTGGCCACCTGTCAGAGAGGATTTCAGCAGTTAGGCATAAACATGGGAAAGATCAGTTCGCTTGTCATAGATGGGGCTCTACAATGAAAGAAAAGCAAAGTCAGAAAGAAAAGTTTGCCCTGAAATGAAAGCTTCCATTTCATCACCACCACCAGGTAATTGTGTACTGTGACCGATTGCAAGACAGACTTACTAGTACATCCTAGTGAGATCAAAATTATGAAGTTTTTACTTATACCCTTAAAATTTACTATCTTTAGGTAAAATTCCAAAGAAGTTGAAGCCCTGCCATTGCACCAGTTGACCTGGAGAGAGGTTTTCAGGCTATAGCACAGGCGGTTGTAGCTGAGCAGCCTCCCTGAGTTGCAGCAATAGAGTGGCCATCTGGGAAAGTCAAGGCAGGCTGGACAGGGTGGAGTACTGGAGAGAAGAGAGCTAGAGAGGAAGCACGTTCTGGAGATCTGCAGGTCAGATGGATGTGCTCAGTGCATGTGTGTAAGGAGGCACGGGAAAGGACCTCAGGGTTATGGGGAGCAGGAGCAACCTTTGCTCACATGGGGCTAGAAATAGTCTGTTCCTATCAACCAGTTGCCTCGTTATTCATGAGGAATTGGCAGAGTACTCACAGGGTGATGGGGGAAATGGCACTAAATGCTATTCTGGTGCCACCTAACAAACCTTAAATGCAAGAGCCAATAGAATCAAATTGCTTCCAAGTAAATCATGTGCAAGAAAGCTCAAGAATAGAGGAATACAAGATAAAAGTTAGTGTTTGCAATCCAACCACAACTTACCAAATAAGACACAGGAAAGTAAATCTCAGGGAGAGGAAAATTCTCAATAGAAACAGATACAGAAATGCCGCAGATGACAGAATTCATAGACAGAGACATTAAAACAATTATTGTAACTATATTCCCTATATTCGAGAAGGTAAAAGAAAGTTGGAACATTTATACTTAAAGTTGAACTTTAATTATAAGAACTGAGTTTTTCAGTTTAGGTTTAATAAACCAAAAGTAAACTTTTAAAACAAAAATAGCTCCTAAATATTTTTATGATCAAGAACTTACATTGATAGAATCAAGACATACCTGAAGATCCCTTTTTTTTTTTTTCCAATTACCTGAGTCATTAAGTTCATTTTTTGGCTTAAGACAGTTTGAGAGGACTTTCTGCCATTTGGGGGTGGGGAGTCGTGAAATAGTTGCCAAACTTTGGGCAATATCAGTCTGATTCAGAGAAACATTCTTTTTTAGAAAACTGCTAATGATTTTGATGTGAACATAGATTCAGAATTGAGAGAGAATAGATTCAGAGTTGAAGTAGAATACAAGCCACAATTCAAGAATTCTCCTTGATTTTTATTATATTTACCAATTACTTAAACTAGGCCTACAACTATGAACCTCTGTGAGAATAAAACTGATTAAACCATTTTTATTTGTGTTGCTAAATATGTTTTGAATTGTTAATTCTGCGAGTAATTTTTTAAATTATTCAGTTCACACACAAAGGAATTTCTGATCATGTATCCTCCACTTAAAATCCTATATAATAATCCTATATAATAAAAGGGTAATATGCAAATTGACCCTAACAGGGGAACAACTGGGAACGACTGGTCGCTATGACATGCACTAACCACCAGGGGGCAGATGCTCAATGCAGGAGCTGCCCCCTGGTGGTCAGTGCGCTCCCACAGTGGGAGCACTGCTCAGCCAGAAGCTGGCTCATGGCTGGCCAGCCCAGTGGCGGTGCCGGGAGCCTCTCCCGCCTCTGCTAGCAGCGTTAAGGATGTCTGACTAATGGCTTAGGCGAGAGGGCGCAGGCCTCAAGTGCACAAATTTTCATGCAATGGGCCTTTAGTAAAACCTATTCTATTCTAAGTCTATAACAAAACTCACAGAAAACTGATTTATAAATATTCCAATTTATAAGTTAACATATATCAAGAATGAGCAATGATCAATTGCATGGGTCATACCTTATAAGAGGCAGAAGAGCAAAACAGAAAATGAATAATTAAAACTTTTTCTGACAAGGACTTCGTTAGGTGTTCTAAATGTTAGCTCATTTAATCCTAATAAAAACTCTAAGAAAATAGGCAATACAATTCCTGCTTTATAGATGAGGAGATAGGAGATCAAAGTTCAGCCACTATCCAAAGTCAGTAAGTAGTGGATTTTAAACTGGTCAAATCTGAGTGCAGAACTTCCTCTCCTGGAAATGAGGAATTAGAGGATATTACAAATATTAGGAATTAGAGGCTAGAAAATGAGAAGATACTTAGATTCTCTGAGGATGCTAGAGTTACAAAGATGAAAAAGGTTTATAACTTACCTCATTTCCCAAAAGATTGAAGATAGTATCTTGGCTGCTCCTCTAGCTAATGTATAAGGAGGTATGCCATTTTCAGAAATGCAAGTTTATAAATCATAATGTAGGTTGTAAGAAAGTCCCTCTGAAGTAAGCTAGTTCTTGCTGAGTTCAGTTAGCCTGGTACAGTACCCCTTTCCACATGAGAGTTCCTCAGCTCTACTTACCCAGGTAGCTACCTTTCTGTCCAAAGAGAAAGTCCTTTGCGGTATCTTTCCCAGATGTCAGTGCTTTTTAGGGTCACCTAGAAGCATACCTTTATTAAGTAAATTAGGAAACATCCACACCATGGAACCCTGTGCATCTGCAGAAACTAATGAGGAAACTTGCTGTACTGTTATGGGAGGGTCTACAAGACCGTAGAATATTGTTAAATTAAAAAGGTGCAGAACACTGCATATAGTATGATCCTCTGTTAAAAAAAAAAAAAGTTTATGCATTTATTCATTACTAGAGGTCCAGTGCATGAAATTCTTGCACTCAGGGCGGGGGTCCCTCAGCCCAGCCTGCGCCCTCTTGCAGTCTGGGAGCCCTCAGGGGGATGTCCAACTGATGGCTTAGGCTCACTCTCTGTGGGGAGCGGGCCTAAGCTGGCAATCGAACATCCTTAGCACTGCCACAGTGGCAGGAGAGACTCCCGCCACCGCCGCTGCACTCGCCAGCCGTGAGCCCAGCTCAGGGCTTCTGGCTGAGCGGCACTCCCCCTATGGGAGCGCACTGGCCACCAGGAGGCAGCTCCTGTGTTGAGCATCTGCCCTCTGATGGTCAGTGCGCGTCATAGCGACTGGTCATTCCACGTTCGGTCGATTTGCATATTAGCCTTTTATTATATAGGATATGTATACAGAGTATCTCAGGATACACAATAAGTTGGTAATATGGTTTGCTTCCTGGAAAGAGAACTGGGTGCCTGGGGTCTAGGAATGGGAGGGAGACCTAGGCTTTTCATTGTATGCCTCAGATATTTTGCATTTAGTACCACGTATATATGATCTAGTTCATTTAAACTGGGGGAGGAAGACCTCTTTTGCTATACAAGGAGACAATAGATATAAGCCTATATAATTTTATTAACCAATGTCACCCCAATAAGTTTAATAAAAATAAAAATTTAACCACAAGTCTGATGGAATCTTATTAAGTTCCCATTTTGCTGTCTTTCTGCATAGCATATAGCATTATTGTTTACTCCCCTCTTGAAATTCTCCTGTGCTGGCCTCCTTGGTTTAAAAGTACCAAATCAGGGTCATTTAATTTGCAAGTCTGTTCTTGTCATCCCCACTATGGATAAGAATCAAGGTAAGAAAGTGTCATTAGCCCTAGCCAGTTTTGCTCAGTGGATAGAGTGTTGGCACTTGGACTGACAGGTCCCAGGTTCAGTTCTGGTCAAGGGCACATACCTTGGTTGCAGGCTTGAGCCCTGGCCCTGGTTGGGGCTTGTGTGGGAGGCATCCAATCGATGTCTCTCTCTCACATCAACGTTTCTCTCTCTCTGTCTCTACCCCTCCCTCTCTAAAAATTAAGGGAAAAAATATCCTCAAATGAGGATTAACAAACAGAAAATAAAGTGTCATTGGATTTGTCAAAGAATACTTTCTTCCTGTAGGATCAGCTAGTTTTACTATATCTTCCCATCAGTGAAAAATTAAGATACTATAAAAATACTACAGAGGCTGTTACTAATGTCTATATTTTAAAAATATTAATGGGTCAATGGGATGAAAAAGAGGGACATCTATAATACTTTTAACAATAAAGATAAATTTTTAAAACACTAATTCACAACTGAGCATCTGGAAACAGACTGCTGAATTCAATTCCAGCCTCATCTCCTATTAGCCATGGGTCCTGGGCAAGCTACTCAATGTCCATAAGCTTCAATCTCAAATCAGAAGGGGAAAATAATTGTCCAACCTCAGAAGGTTGCTGTGAGGTTAAGTGACATAATCCAGGAGAGTGCTAGTTACGGGGCCAAGCTCAGTGCACGCCAGCTGCACTCTAACTTCCGTGAGGGCGGGAGCTAAAGTGGACCCGCAGAGGCCTTTACAGCCACGGGCCCCTTCGGTCCCTTTGGAGGGTTCTCACAGATGAGAACCCAGGAGCACTGCGATCTTGGGGCTCTGTGTGGCTGCAAAGACACACCTGAGGCCTTCCTAGAGACTCCAACGTCCCTCTTGCTCGAGAAGCCTGCTGTGGCCATGACACACGGCGTAGGCAGAAGATGCTGTAGACCAAGCATGTCAAACTCGCGGGCTGCATGCGGCCCACAACAAATATTTTTGTGGCACAGACAATATAACGGTATGTAAGAAATGTTTTAATAAAAATTTTGTAACTTAATTTTTACAATATCCTGTTATACATAATTATTAATAATGAACTACAACGTTCACTAATGACTGATTACTATAATCGTGTTGCATTCATTTCCTTTACGTGCCTTACGCGCAGGCGCACCATTTCTCCCCACTAATACCAGCAGTGAGTATTTTAGCAGCCAATCATCACGTCATTAGTCTTGTACTAACTTGTTTGGTGTGCGCAACAGGAAATATTTCACTTTCAGAGAACAAGAAAAATTGGATTATTTGTGTTACACTTATTAATTTGTGCAGTTATTCAGTGTCTGATAAGTTAATGTTCAAGAAAAAAATATTAATTTTTACTAAAATTTTCTATTATTTTAAGTTAACGATTACTCATTTATTTCAGCCCTTTGTATTCAGCATGTCTCTATTGAAATCTATGTTTCTATGAAAATTGAAGCTTTTGTTTTTTTGTGGCCCTCATAAACTTAAACCTTATTTGGCTTGTGTTAGCCTTTGAGTTTGACATGCTTGCTGTAGACAGCACAGCAAGATTCTATGCTCCTTTCTGCATCTCTCCCAGCTGTTAACAGATCCTATGTGTTCACAATCATATCCCCCCAGTTAGCGAGACAAGGCTCCCTCCCCAGCCTCTGTGTAGATAGCAGTTCAAACGTCTCCTCTGGGAAGACCACAAAATGTCCCAGTCGTCCCCAAGCTGTAGGAACAGGAAGGGCAGGAAATAAGTCAACCAATTTTCTTGCTCCTCAGGTGTCATCTCCGATCCACTCTGCCTCCCTCCTGGCACAGCATCTGACATGGCCACCCCTGTGTGGTCTGCATGTGGGTAACAGTGCCAGCTGTCACCTCTCTTGGCTGCCCATGTGGCCAAATCTGCCAGTGTCCATATCCCATGTACCCGCCTTGGCATGGGCTCCAAACCCGGATATGACATCCGGAGTCTGCAGCAGCATCTCAACAAAGACCAGGATTCAGCCTCAGGAGCCTGGCACTCGGGCCCGGCGTTCAGAAAAATATTCGCTAGCCAACAACCCTGATGCTGACATGAGGACAGATCCAGCCCCGGAGACAATCCTTTGGCTCCAGAGGGTTGGATGCTCAGGTTTCTAATGACCGGCTTGTGTTTAGAAGGAACGCAATCCAAAGGCGAGCGTGAAGGAGACCGCTGTGAATCTGAAGCTGGTAAAAGTAAGGATAACAGTTTCAAAAATTAGAAATGAGCTCCCACATCAAAGGGATCTTTGTCCTTTGTCCCTTTAGGCAATTGACCTTTTCACCTGATGTCCTCCTTCTCTCCTCCAACTCCTCACACACCACATCTTCATCTCAACAGAGAACTCCACAGGTTGATAGATTTACCCCAAACATATCCAGGACAGATGCCCAGGGATGAGCAAAATTCAAAAAGCTTTGCCCAACTGCTTTTAAATAATCTAATTTAATTTACCTTCTCATCCAGCTGTCCCCATTCACTGCCAAGGAGGAGCTATGGCATCATATCATATGACCTCAGGTTATGTTCTCATCTCTATGTCCACACTGTGTGCCATGTTTTCAAAAAATCTAACAAACATTTTCATTTTAAAGGGAATAAAAAGAGAGGACGGTAATAAGTGAATAGAGAACATCAGGGTTTGGAAGCCATTGCCTTAATATTATCTTAGGAAAAAGTTTCCGAAAGTATAGGATTGGAAAAGCTCAAATCCCCTCTCTAACCGTCTACCACCTGACCCCTCCCCAGTCCGGCCCCTTCCCCAGGGCAGGGCTGGCCCCGCCTCCTGAGGCACCAGTGCCATCCTGGCCCAGCTGAGCGACAAGCCACACCATAGACAGCTCAGGAAGTCCCACCTCTGGCGCCATGCTTCTGTCATCACTGGCTGCAAAGGCCATGGTTTGGTTTGAAGGAAATGCTTCTCAACCAGTCATCAGAGAGCAGGTAATTCTAGAACAGCTGGTGCATGTAGGAAAGCAGATGTCTTCTTGTAGACAAAGCCCCACCAATTCTCCAAAAGTCTTTGTTTTCACAGAGCCACTGAGGACCTGACAGTGCCTGCGTCCCACGATGGGCAAGCATCCCGCTGTAGACGGACGTGGGTGCACATGAGGAACAGGGTCCACCACACCTTCACATAGTGAGCGGGCTGCTGGCACCCCCCACCCCCGCCCCCAAAAGGCAGCGCTGCCACAGGAAGCAAGCGCTGGGGATGTGTTGTCAGCGTGGAAAACCCAGGCATCACACCAGCCAGCCTCCCTGCTGCTTGTTTCCTGGTTTCCCTGGTGCCCCGGGTACCGAAAGAAATGGACCGTGCGGTCATCAGTGCACAGGCCACAGCGGGGCTCAGCGCTTCACTTGCGTTAAGTTGCTTCTGGTGTGTCTCTGAGGGTGTTTCCTAATGAGACGAGCGTTTGAATCTGTAAATTCAGTAAGTAGATTGCCTCCCCCATGTGGTAGGCACTGTTCAATTCGCTGAAGGCATGAATAGGACAAGAGGCAGAGGAAGAAGCAACGTGCCCCGTTTTCCTCCCGCCTGCCTGTGTGAGCTGGGACCTGGGTCTTCTCCTGACCGTGGACTGAGATTTACGCCATCAGCTCCCCTGGTTCTCAAGCCTTCAGACCAAGACCAGAACTACGCCACCGGCTGTCGGAGATCTGCAGCCTGCAGACTTCTCAGCCCCCATAATCACGGGAGCCTATTCCTCATAATACATCTTCTCCCCCCACTCCCTCTCCCCCTCTGTTGTAATATACCACATACAAGAAGAAGGTATAAGGATGGACACACACACACACACACACACACACACACACACACGTTATCTCCTAGTGATGCAGTCGCCTGTTTCTCTGGGGAACCCTGACTAACACAGATAGATGCTGGATACATAGAGAGACAGAGAGACAGAACCAGAGAGCAGTCATTTCAAAGTAGACCTGAGCAGCAATAGAAATAATGGCTGTGCCCCAGCCGGGTGGCTATGTTGGTTGGAGCGTCACGTCGTCCCGTGCACCAAAAAGGTTGCGGTTTGGTTCCCAGTCAGGGCACATACCTAGGTTGCGGGTTCGATCCCTGGTTGGGGTGTGTATGGGAGGCAACCAATCGATGTTTCTATCTCCCCCTTTCGCTCTCACTCTCTCCCTTCCTCTGTCTCAAATCAATAAAAACATCCTCAGGTGAGGATTAGAGAAATAATAATAAATAAATAATATGGTTATGACGACCATTGCCTGAGGGTCTCCCATGTGCGGGCACTTGGCATGCACCCCCGGCTGCAGCTGGGCAGGAACGTGGGTGCCAAGGTACCGGATGTGGCGATAAAGACTCGCCCTTCAAGGGCCCTCCGGGTGCAGACACAGCCCCGGACCCCCTGCCCGCATGGAGACCCACTCGGTTTTCCCTGAGCGCATGGCAGAACCGAACCTCTGCACACAACTTGCGTTACATGGGTAATGAGCAAGGGTGACAGCCAAAAGAGGAAGAACTACAGGAAAACCAGCCCTCTGGGACCATCTGAATCCCTGACAAGGACAGGCTCTGGGGTCAAAATAAAAGTAAACGGTGCCACTAACGCCCAACCCATGGTGCTGGAAGTGCCCTGCTCCAGCCGGGGAGGTGGGTAGTGAAAGCTGCCACGCTGGGCCCTGCCCATCTCCCACCTAGAGCTGGACATGGGCGGGGGGTGTTGTTCTTCCAGTTGGAGAGAAAGTTCAGGGGGAAGATGACCAGGTGGCTGGAAGAAAGCCACCAAAATAACTCATGTCAAAAAACACTGCGGATTCACAGGAAGCAGCCTCGGTGAGTGTGGAGAGCGGCTACAGTGTTTGGACAGGTTCAAGCCTCGGACTAATGAGAGGGCACAGTCCTCTCATGGCCACGTGCAAGTCCCAACTTGGAGGGCAGGGCCCTCCCAGCACAATTATAGCCAACAGCTGTAGTTGTAAGCTTGAACCTATGGTCTGAACACGTGGCCCCACATGCCTGAGTGATGTGGGCTTGATAGAGTTCAGGTGCATGTAGTTGAGTAGGATTAAAAGTCACGAGAATGTTGTAAACATCTTGACCATGCCCTTGCTTTGCCTCGGGGCATCTGACTATAAAATAAAGACACGGCTTGTAGTCCATGATGCTGTTTCTCTCCATCCGAGAGGGCAGCGTCCCACCCAGACCCAGCTTTTATTCTCTTGTCTGTCTTTTCTAATCCTTCACCGCCCCCTCTCAGGGTCACCGAACCTGGCTGAGCTGGCACAGCACATAAAGCGCCCTGGGGCTGAGTATGCCATGGCTGAGCCAGCCCGCCACAGGTGAGGATGACAGCCAGACCCCTGCCCGGGACTCCAAACCGGCCTGGAGAGCCCCGAGGCATGGACCCCCGCCCTGTGTTTTACGCTCTGCTGGCCAAGCCCGGAACATAAAAGACACGTCCTTTCTCTGCTCTGCCCTCACTGTGACGTCATGAGATAGGCACTCAGATGCCCACTTTGCAAGTGAGGAAAACTGAGGCCTAGAGAGGTTTTCCAACGTAACAGTATAGAAGGAGAAGCCACAGCGCTGGGTTAGAAGCCAAGACGATGTTTTCAAAGACTCCTCTTCGCCTTGCCTTGCTGCCCATCCACTTGGCAGCAATTGTATTGTCTGCACAAAAGCCCAGAGGTGTGCAGGGAGCCCAGCGATGAGTGGTGTGACCTCCGTGCTGTGAGAGCTTGTTGACATCATGGCATCATGGCACCCTTGATCCCTTGTGTGCGATAGCCTTCACCCCACACCGGGCATCAGACTGGTGACTTGCCCTCCAGTCACGGTGAAGCTGCCCAGCGCGCTCCTGGAGGGCCCCCCCTCCTTGTCTGGCGCTTCCTGAGGGAGGTGGCCGTGTTTATTGGGCGGCCTCCTGGCCATTGGTGGTGGGATTAAGAGGCATCTCAACGTCTAGGCTGGGGTGGGGCAATCTCAGCCCAACGGGGTGGAGGCTGAACCGTAAGGTCCTCTCTCTGAAACGCTGTGCAGAGAGAAGGAGCGGTTAGCAGCAGACGGGAACGCAGAATGACATCCAGAGACAATCACACAGAGAGACAATCACACAGAGAGAGCTCCGCAGGGCTGAGTGCAGGTGAAGCAGCGGTTAGTGAAGTCCTGGCTCTGAGGGAGAAGACTCGGCCCAGGGTCACCATGCATCCGGCTGGCCTTGCAGGGACTGACCTGGTTGCCAGACTGTTCCTGGGCCCCCACAGGCCTGGCCATGGACTTCCGCCCGGGTCTGTGTGAATCCTCCCGGTGAAGCCACCCAAGTCTGGGTGAGTCTTTAACCAAGCAGGTAGCAGCCATCAAAGGAATCACCTGCTAAACCAACCACCAACCAGGGTCCGTTTCTATTTCAATGAAAATATTTGGGGAATGGTCATTTCTTCCAACACGACGCTGAGACTCAGCAGCAGCAAAGCTGGAGGCGGGCGGCGGCTGCAGACAGCATGGTGCATGGGGAGCGGGCTGGCTGGCTTTTCCACGCTGATACTGCCTCGTTAGCATTCCCTGTCCTCATCCCAAATCTCACAAGCACTTCTCTTGAGCCTTCATATCGTCATCCATTTATTCACACTCACCACCCCGCTTCCTGACAATGAGATTCTGACACTCCTGGGAGCCGGGCAGCAAAAACACTGATAAAAACTAGCACATCATCTGGACCCTTCTACTGCCATCTCTTTCTTGAAGTCACTGCAATGTCTTCGTTGGCTTTTGTCTACTTCCCTGGGCCAATCTATGACCAAACAACGGCCAACAGCGGTCTGGCCTCCTTCCCAGGTGCTACAGAGCATCCCATGCTCTGCCACTGAGTTTTCACCATCTTCTGAAGTTAAACAAGCATGAGCTCGCCCACTCCCCAAGGCACGGTGCTGGCCTTAATCAAATGGTTTTGTGCTTTTCCCATGCCTGGGACTCTGGACCACTATGGGGCTCAAAAAATCTCAGTGACCCCTGAGCCTGGACTCTGGCTTGTTGCTGTTATTAGGAAGGCCTGAAAATATTTAAAACTTTATTTTTTTAAAATTTTGTTTTATTGCTTAAAGTATTACAAAGAGTATTACATATGTCTCCTTCCCCATTCCCCTTGACATTCCCCTGGCCTCCCCTACCCCCCAGTGTCTTATGCCCATTGGTTATGCTTATATGCATGCATACAAGTCCTTCGGTTGATCTCTTACCGCCCCCCCCCCCCCCCACATAAAACCCCCAACCCTCCCCAGCCTTCCTGCTGTAGTTTGACAGTCTGTTTTTAACACTTTATTTTGAAGAAAATAATGTTTAATTGTGAGCCTGTGAATGTATTATTCCTAAAAGTGTTTCTCCACCGTACCAAATTTTAACAATGCCTGTTACAGAATCTAAGCGATAAAGGTTTGCATTACACAAACTTGTCTACTCATCAAACCATCAAGTGTTACTACACTGTGAGCCCCTCTGGTACAATGCCACGGTTTCACTCATCTCAGTCTCCCCACCACTTGGCACGACGCCTGATTCATGAAAAAGGCTCAGGAATGATGGGATGATGGAAGGAAAGAGAAAGGGAAGAGGAAAGAGGGATGGATGAATGGATGGATGGATGGATCAATCAATCAATTGATTGATCAATCAATCTTAGGACCAATCAAAACTGGATTTCAGGCCACCTGATGTGGCTCAGTGGTTGAGCAACGGCCTATGGACCATGAGGTCATGGTTCAATTCCCGGTGAGGCCATATGCCTGGGTTGCAGGCTTGATCCCCAGTGTGGGGCATGCAGGAGGCAGCCGATCAATGATTCTCTCTCATCATTGATGTTTCTATCTCTCTCCCTTCCTCTCTGAAATCAATAAAAATATTTTTTAAACTGTGGATTTCATATTATAAAATCTCCTGAACCCATCCACCACCAGGTGAAAGGAGAAGAAACACATACTGCCTGTTTTAGTCTGACTTTTCCTGACCATCAAAGTCTTCTCTCAGGTCAAATTATCTTGTGAACATGTACATTTTGTAACATAAAAAATAGACTAACTCATCAAAGTCCTCAGCCTCCAAACAGGACCAGAGCTGACCTGTTTGTGTCTATAACAATGTGGCTATTCTCTTGTGTTTTTAAGGAAATGTTTGGAGATGTCACTGAGTTGTGTGGTCTTACTGGGTGTCCTCTTAAATGCCCCCCACTGCGAGTTACTCCAGAAAAGAGCTGCTCTGGCTGTAATAAGCACATGAATGACTTTTAAGCCAAAATTTAAATGTTAAATTATGTAGCTGAAACTTCTAAAATAAATGACTCTTACTAGCCAAACAAACTCTATTTTAAGAATTGGCAACATCATTATCTAGTTTTTCCAATGTGGTTGAAAATTTGTACATACTGCACTTTCAACTCTTTCACTGAAGTTCAAAATCAACATTATTAATGTGCAAAATAAAAGCTAATTCTTATTGAGAAGATTTCCACAGAAGTCGAATGTCTCTGAACTGGGTTTCCAGCAGAACTGACCTTGGTGAGGTGGATCTTGAGAATTTTATCCCTGAAGGCTAATAGCAGGATGACATTGTGTAGGTCAAGTCATCTCCGAGATGGCAGGACACCAATATAAGTTACACCGAGAAGGACACTAGCTCCTCACAAGTGAAGGACACGTGTATCACCCTCCTGGAGTTTCTATTATGGAGAGAGGACACAGAAAATCAAATACAAATTTGAAAAATTACCTATTGTATTTAAAGTTTACAAATTCTGTTGGGAAAAGAAAACTTACTTCAAGGTCAGGGATGAGCAATGTGCTGGGAAGAGGAGTATCTAGCAGCGTAGGGCTGGCTTTGTTGAAAAGGTCATAGGTGAGCAAAGACTTGAAGGAGAAGAAGCTGTGAAGAAACACTGTGAGGTTTCTTCATGAAAGGATCCTGCCACCGTGACCTCAGCGTACAGGATACACTGGCCTCAGGATTCCGGCGGAGACGCCGAGGGCAATGACAACAAGAAAGGCAAACACTCCTCACATCACTCTGCCCCGCATCAGGGTAAGGAGCTGGACCTGGTTTTGCATCAGCTAGTTAGCAATGTTCAATCATGCACTTCAGAGCTGTGAGAACAGCTGCAAGCAGGTGTGCTAGCAACAGAGTTCCTTCTCTTTCCACTGCCCAGGCTGCCTCGTGAGTATTTTGGGGTTCCTAGCACCATCTTCCATGGACAATTATGAGAGACGCTTTATAGTAGATTCATTTTTTTTAAATCCTTACCTGAGGATATGTTGAGAGGAGGGTGGGGAGAGGGAGAGGGAGAAGGAGAGGAAGAGAGAGAGAAACAGAGAAACTGATGTGAGAGAGAAACATAGATTGGTTGCCTCCTGTCTGCACCCCTACCGGGGATTGAACCTGCAACCCTAGGTATGTGCCCTGACTAGGAATTGAACCTGCAATCTTTTTGGTATATGGGCTGATGCTCCAACCAAATGAGCCACCGACCTGGGTTCGATTAGTTCTTATTAAATAAACTAGAGGCCTGATGCACGAAGATTTGTGCTAGATTGGGCTTCCTTCCCCTGGCTGCCAGCACCACCTTTGCTCTGGCCTGACCCGCCTTTCTGCCTTCGCTCTGGCCCAGAGCCACCTTTCTGCCTTCCCACGCTGCCCAGAGCCCCGGAGTGGCTGGTGCCGAAAACCTGTGTCAACACCATGGTGATGACGCAAGCATCCCGCCCCTGGTTGCTCGGTGCCTGTGTATGCAAATTAACCTGCCATCTTTGTTGGATTAATTTGCATACTCACTCCTGATTGGCTGGTGGGCATCACAAAGGTACAGTCAATTTGCATCTTTCTCTTTTATTAGTGTAGATGTCTATATCCATATAAGAAATAATCATGGCAATGAAAATTGGGACTAGGACATATTTCCATATGCACAAAACTCAACTTTGATCTGAGAATTTTACCACTGAACAGACTTAAATAATACACAACTGATAATGGTAAGCACTGTATGTCTTAGTCAATTTGAGCTACTGTGACAAATTGCCACAGACTGGGTGGCTTAAACACAAACCCTTAAACACAAACCCTTATTTCTCACAGTTCTGGAGGCTGGGAAGTCGAGATTAAAGAGCCGACAGATCTGGTGTCTGATAAGGGCCAACTTTCTGGTTTGGAGATGGTCATCTCCTTGTACCCTTGTGCGGCAGAGGCAGGAAACAAGCTTTCTCCGTCTCTCCTTCTAAGGGCATAATCCATCCACGAGGGCCCTGGCCTTTGACTAATCACCTCCCCGAAACCCCACCTCCTAATGCCATCACATAGAATTTCAACATGAAGTGGGCAGAAGGAGACACAAATAATTAGTCCATACACCATAAAAAATCATTTTTAACAATATTGTAAACTTGGATTGACAGCGAGTCTATACCAGTGGTTCTCAACCTTCATAATGCCGCGACCCTTTAATACAGTTCCTCATGTTGTGGTGACCCCCAACCATAAAATTATTTTCGTTGCTACTTCATAACTGTAATTTTGCTACTGTAAACAATATGTAATTATATATGTGTTTTCCGATGGTCTTAGGCAACCCCTGTGAAAGGGTCGTTTGACCCCCAAAGGGGTTGCGACCCACAGGTTGAGAACCGCTGGTACACTTTGGATTTCATTTGGACATTGCTTTCACTTTTGAATTTTAAAGACCTTCAGCAATGTTCTTTCTCTTTGGGTGTTCATCTGAGCTACCAGGTCTGGTTAACCTTGCCCCAACCCCAGTGCCACAAGCTGAGGAGCCAAAGCCTACAACTCCCCTTCAGGTGATCTTATAGTTTCCTTCCTCTCATTACCCACACTCCCTTGTTGGCCCTAGCTGCCCTCTTCAACCCATGTGCATTCAGACCCAGCTCCTACATGGTGTGTGTGTGTGTGTGCATGTGTGTGTGTGTCTGAAAATACACAACATAAAATTTACCATTTTAAAGTGCACAATTCAGTGACACTAAGTACATTCATAGTGTTATGCAACTATCACCACTATCTACTTCCAAAACTTTCTCATCAGTCCAAACAGAAACCTCATAACCATTAAGCAGTCGCTCCGCATTGCACACTAGCAACCACCAATGTGCTCTCTGCCTCTATCAGTCTGCCTGTTCTGGATATTTTCTGTAGATGAAATGATACCATATGTGTCTGGCTTCTTTCACTTAGCACAGTGTTTTCATAGTTCATCCATATTGTAACATATAAGAGTACTTCATTCCTTCCAATGGCTAAATAATATTCCATTGCATGGATGTACCACATTTTATTTTTCCATTTGTCCAGTTATGGACATTTGGGTTATTTCCACATTTTGGCTACTGTGAACAGTGCTGCTATGAACATTCATGCACCAGTTTTTTTTGTTTGGACATCTGCTTTCGATTCTAACATTACCTTCTTTTTTGCTTTTTTAAAGCCACTCATTCCAAGCCTGATATGAAGTTGGTAAGTTTACTGGCTATGTGGGGGTCATAAGAGGAGTGAAGAGGGGTCACATTACAAAGCAAGCTGCCTTCCATTCTCTCTCTGGCTCCAGATCCTTGGTCTCCTGCGGGGCCTATGGACAAATCTCCCATATTTTCACTCAGATTTGTTCTATTCCCAATGAGGTCCCTTGAGGTCTCTCTTTTTTTCAATCCCAAGAAAGTTTGTCAAGGAAGTTCTTCTAAACAAAACCTCCCCCTTGCTGAAAGGAATTCTGCTGAATATAATTTTCTTCATCTCGTTACATAAGAACCTTTGTAGAAGTGGCCTGGGGCCCATGAGCCCATGAACCTGAGGAGCCAGAAGGCACACCCCCACATGGGCTCCCTATGATGAGGGAAAGACACTCACCGGTAGCACAGGGAACTAATCCCACCCCTCAGACAGCCCATTAGTTAACTAAGTACTAATAGTCAAAGAAATTAGTATTTTTTTAAAGTATCTTTGGGGATTCTGACATAAATAGAAAACAACAGAGTATAAAGCTCCCAAACAAACGAAAGCAGTGAGACAGTGTAGCTGTTTTGTTGAGGCCTAACTCCCCGCCGTATTTCACAGTTAACATCTATGTGCCCTTGTCTTTTCCTACAGACCACCAAAAACAGGACAAGGTTACGAGGAAAGTTGGGCTCTAGCTGGAATCAAATGGAGGAGTTACTCAGCTCCTGGGAAGGAAATGTTCCAGCAACTGAACATCCAACTACAGACTACCTGAACAGTGGCTGCAGCGCAAGAACGGGAGCAGAACCACTTTCCTGTCAAGTTTAAGACAATGAACTTGTTGATGTCCACTATACACTGGACACTGTATGAAGCACCAGGAATACACTAATGAATCAGACTTGGCCCATCTCTCGAAGGATTCCAAGTTAATAGAGAGAAAGATATTCAAACAATTACAAGGTTATGTGATAGTGAACAGGAGTTAATGGAGAAGGATGAAAAAGCAAGCACACAATCCACATGACACTTGATTACACATAAGTCTTTTGAGTCCATCTCCTTTTTTATAGACCTATTTCAAGTCTCATCTGATCTGAATTTATTTGCTAACTGGCCTTCCAGCCCCTTAGCTCTGTTCCCCACAGGCTCTCCTCCGCTCTGCCACCAGGTTTACTCATATAAAATTTAAATCAGATGACAATGACCATCTACTGAGCATTTTTTATGGGTCAAAAATTGGTAAGCATTTTGCATACATTATTTCATTTAATCCTTACCTTACAAACGAGGGAAATGAATTATAGAGTTAAATAATTTGCACAAGATCTCCCAGCTACTAAAGTTAATAATAAGGTGCCCCAGTCAGTTTGGAGAGAGAGTCAGCCCTTGGACTGAAAGGTCATGGGTTTGATTCCAGTCAGGGCAAGTACCTTGGTTGCAGGCTTGATCCCCGGCCGGGGCATATGTGGGAGACAACAAATCCATGTGTCTCTCACATTGATGTTTCTCTCCCTGTCTCTCCCCCTTCCTTTCACTCTCTCTCTCTCAAAAAAAAATCAGTGGAAGAATATCCTCAGGTGAAGATTAACAAAAATAAAAAATTAAAATAAAATATAGAGTTAGTGATAAGGTAAATGGTAGAACTGGGAGTCAAACCAGTTCTGTCTGAACTCTGTTTTGTTTGCCCTTAACTACTACCATACATTGCCTCCTCTCTCAGCCAAAAATTTTAGTTGTGTAGAACTGACTTAATCAGAAAATTAGTTTATTAAAAGATTATTAAGTGTAGTTCTGTTTCCACTTAAGTTGTAGAAAACCACAAGCACCTAACAATATGGAAAACTGAATAATGTAGTGTACAAAATTTTAACTTTTGTTGAGCCTATGAGATCACAAGGGCCTGCTAAAATTTGCAGGTAGATGACATACACTGAGAAAAGGCCTCCTGCATCCTGGGCAACTCATTAAGCATGAGATAGCAACAGAGGAATTTGAAGTCTGGTGCACTGAAGGTAACCATAGAAACAACAAAACGCAAACTGACTAGATTGACTTAACTCCACAAAGGGCCCGGGAGAATAAAAAGTGTGCTCATTTCTGATTTATCTCATTCTCTACTCTTCTATACAGTATCCAGTAAAAAAAAAATTACGAGTATTAAAAAAAACACACACAAGAAAACACAACCCATTTTCGAAACACAAAGCAACACGCAGTACAAACACATAAATGATCGACTAAAAGTATCAGAAAAGATGTTAAAAGTATCAGAATTTTAAAATAGCTATAATTAATCTATTAAAAGATCTAGTGGGCCCTGGCCAGTTTGGCTCAGCAGTTAGAGCATAGGCCCACAGACGGAAGGGACATGGGTTCAATTCCTGCCCAAGTGCACATACTTCAGTTGCAGGTTCATCTCCCGCCCTGAGGAGCATGTATGGGAAACCAATCGGTGTGTCACTCTCACTCTCTCTCTCCCGCCTCCTCCTCTCTTTCACTTCCCCTTTCTTTAAAAAAAAAATAATAATCAATGGAAAAAAATCCTCATGTGAGGATTAAAAAAAAAAGATCTAGTGGGAAAGGTGAACAACATGCATAAGTGAATGGAGAATTTCAGGACAGAGATACAAATTAATTTTTAAAGTGAAAATTCTAAAAGTAAAAACATGATACCAGAGATTAAGTATTTCTTTAATAGGTTTAGCAGCAGATTAAACACAGCAGAAAAAAAGAGTTAGTGAACTTGAAAATAGGTAAGTAGAAATCATACAAGCTGAAGCACAAGGGAGAAATAAGTGACAAAAAGAAGATATTGTGGAACAATATCAAATAGGAGTGATTGGAGATGCAAATGGAGAAGAGATAAATAATGGGCAGAAGAAATATTTGAAGAGATAATAGTCATACATTTTCCAAAATTAATAAACCACAAAGCCAAGGAGCTCAGAGACCCCCAAACAGAATTGATAAATTTAAAACATACACACACACACACACACACACACACACACACACCTTGATACTTCAGACTCAAAGAGCTAGAAATTAGTATTAAAGAAGAAAACTAGACAGCAGCCAGAGAAATAAGAAATCCCACATAATAAGGAAGACAGATATAACAGCAAACTTTCTGTCAGAAAATATAAAAACCAGAGGATAACAGAAGTGACATTGTTTATGCACTGAAAGATAAAAAAATATCAGCCCAGAATGTTATACTCAGCAAAAATCTTTCAAAAATAATGATTAATACTTTTCAGGCTAACAAAAACCAGAGAATTCATTTCCATGCACTGTGAATGTCAAAGAATGTTCTTCAGGCAGAAAGACTGAAACCAGATGGAAATTTGGATTTATGCAAAGAATTAAAGAGCCCTGAAGATGGTAAAAAAAAAAAAAGTAGAGATAAATTTTTATTTCTTAATCTTTAAAAAAGATTGATTACCTAAAGCATAAATAAAAACTAGGTATTATAAGTTTAATAACACATGTAGAAGCAAAAAGTAAAACAGTAGCACAAAGGATGAAAGGGGGGAAATAAAGCTATTTTGTTATATTATTTGAAGGTTAAGTGTGAAAAATTGAAAAATGTATATTGTGAACAAGAGCAAAACCTTAAAAAAATGCATGTAACTAATGAACCAATAGTAGAGACAAATGGAATTATTTAAAATGCCCAGCAAATTTGGAAGAACACAGAAAAAGAGAATAAAATCAAAGAAGAGATGGAACAAGTGGAAAACAACTAGCAAGATGATAAGTGTAAACACAACCATTATCAATAATTACATAAAATATAAATGGTCTAACAACTAAAAGGTAGAGATTAGAAAGAAAAACCCATCTACAAGAATGCCACTTTATTATTTTTTAAAACACTTTTTTATTAAGAGAAAGAAACATCATTCGGCTGCCTCCTGCATGCCCCCTACTGGGGATTAAGCCTGCAACCCTAGCATGTGCCCTGACCAGAATTGAACCAGCCAGCTTTTGATGCACAGGATGAACCAACTGAGCCACACCGGCTAGGGCAGGATGCCACATTAAATATCAAGACATAAGGATATTAAAAATAAAAGAATGGGGGAAAATATACTATAATATGTGAACCTACTCAAAAGGGAGCTAGAGAGGTTATATTAATGTCAAACAAAGCAGACTTCAGAACTAATATTTCCAGAGGTAAGAAGCATTACCAATAGATAAATGGGTCATAACATTCTTAAATATCTTCACATCTAATAACAGGACCTTCAAAATACATAAGAGACAAGCGACAGAACTAAGAAGAAAAAGACAAATCTACAACTACTTAATGGAGACTTCAATACACTCCTCTTGATAAAACAAGTACAAAAAATCAGTAATGATATAGATGACTTGAACAGCATTGTCAACTTGACCCAATTAATAATACTCCACCCAGAAGTAAAAGAATAAAAACTTTTTCAAATGAACATGAAACATCCATCAGGATAGACCATATTTTCTGAACAGATTGGAATTAAATGAGAAATCAATAACAAGAAGATATCTGAAAGATCCCCAAAGATTTGGATACTAAGCAACCCACTCCTAAATAATCCTTGAGCCACAGAATAAATCACATGAGAAAGTAATACATATTTTGAATGGAATGAAAATACAACATATCAAAATTTGTTGAATACAACTAAAGCAGTGTTTGAAGGGAAACCTATAGCATTAAGTTATTTTATTAGAAAAGAAGAATAGTCTTAAATCAGTGATCTAAGTTTTTATATAATAAAATAGGAAAATAAAAGCAGATTATGTCAAAATAAGTAGAAGGAAGCAAATGATAAAGAGCAGAAATCAATGAACAAGACCACAGAGATACAGAAAATTCACAATATTGAAAGCTAGTTCTTTGAAAAGTGCAATAAAATTATAAACCTTTAGCCAGACTGATCTAGAAAGAAGAAGGAAGATACAATGATCAATATTAAGAATGTAAGAAGAAATCTCACCACAGATCTTACAGATATTAAAAAGAATAATAAGGAAAAATTTAAGGCCAATAATTTTAATAACTTAGATAAAATGGATGATTTATTTGAAAAATACAGACTGCCAAAGCTCACTTAAAAAATAGATAACCTGAGTACCCCTATGCTTATTAAAGAAACTGGAGCCCGAGTTTTTAAAAGGTTCCACAAAGAAAACTTCATGCTCAGATGGTTTCACTGATGCATTTATCAAACATTTAAGGAAGAAATAATACCACTTCTACACTCTCTCTTCCCAGTTCATTACATGAGGCCCAGCATTATCCTCCTACCAAAACCAAAGATATAAGAAAATTAAATACGAAAAGTCCTCAACAAAATATTAGTAAATTGAATCCAGCACCTACATAAAGATAAATACATCATGAACAATGCAAAGTTGGGTCAATGCAAAGTTGGCTCAATATTTTAAAAAACAATCCATGTAACTGACAGTAACAGATAGCAAGAAAAGAACCTGTGATCATCTCAATAGATGCAGAAAACACTTGACAATATTCGACATCCATTCATGGAAAAAACTTTCAGCAAACTAATGTAAATGGCATGCCTGAATCTGGTAAAGGACATATAAAAACCTACAGTTAGCATCATACTTAGTGATAAAAGACTAATATTTAATATTAGTCTTTAATATTAAGTTTGTTCTCATAGCTTCCATTCAATGACTGTCAAGTAGAGGTCCTAGCTAGAGAAAAAGAGTAAAAAAACATCAAATAAGAGAGGAGTGAATATAACTATCTTTTAAAAATATATTTGTATTGATTTCACAGAGGAAGGGAGCAGGAGAGAGAGATATAACTTTGAGAGAGAATCATCTATTGGCTGCCTCCTGCACACCCCCCACTGGGGATCAAGCCCACAACCCGGGCATGTGCCCTGACCGGGAATTGAACCGTGACCTCCTGGTTCATGGGTCAACACCCAACCACTGAGCCACAGCAGCCAGGCTTTATTCAGGGGTGACACGATTACCTGCATAGAGAATAGCAAAGAATCTATAAAAAAAAAAGAGCTACAGGAATCAATAGGTGAGTTTAGCAAGGTTGCAAGATTCAAGGTCAATATACAAAAATCAATTGTATATCCTGGGCACAAACCATTGGAAACTGAAATTGAAAAAAAAAAATTAAAACAATTCATTCACAAGTACATTATAAAATATGAAAAATTAAAACTACCATGAGATACCACTACATGCCTACTCATGACTAAAATTAACATGACTGACATGACTGACAAGTACTGTCGAGGATTCAGAACAACTGAAACACGCATACATTTTGTACACGCGTAAGCACTTTAGGAAACACTTTGGCAGTTTCTTATAAAGTTTAACATATTTTTACCATATGATCCAGTGATCTCATTGCTAGGTATTTGCCTAAGAAAAATGAAAACATATGTCCACACAAGCACGTGCACATGAATGTTCACAGTGGCTTCATACAGAATAGCCAAACACTGGAAAGAACCAAATGTTCATCAACTGGTGAATGGATCAACAAATTGTGATGTAACCAAATATAATTTGAACATTATTCACCAATAAACGGGAATGTACTGATGCACACAACACAGATGAATCTCAAAAACATGCTAAGTGGGGGAAAAAGTCAGACACAAAGCCTCCTCATATTGTGTGATCCATTTATATGAGTGTTTGGAAAAGACAAAACTCCAAGGACAAAATCTCAGATCAGATCAGGGGCTGGAAATAGGGAGAAGGGGTTGACTACAAAGGGGCACCGGGAAATTTTGGGGGTGATGGAGATAGTTTGTTTCTTGTGGTATTGGTTACGCAACTGAATATACTTGTAAAAACTCATTAAACTATAAATTTTAATAGGGTGCATCTTACTGTCCATAAATTATGCCTCAATAAAAGAAGAAAGGGAAGGAGGGAGGGAGAACATTGTGCAGCTCACAGGACCTCTCAGAGCACTGGAGAACCAGTTTTGGAGACTATGCCGTCAGCAGCAATGACCCAAATCATGCAGAGGAGACAGTGTGGTGAAGCTGCAGAGACACCACAGACCGCCTCCAGCACCACCTGACCCCGGGGACACTTGGCCCTGACCCAGGTGTAGCCCTGGTGACTGATAACCCCATCTCCAGAAATGGACTTTGCTGAGGTCCCAGCTTCTCCATGTCACTCTCTAAGGTCTGGAGTGGAGACATCTGGCTGGCAGCGCCGAGGCCATGTTCCTATCACTTACCTTGCTGGGAAGCTGGGGAGAGTACATAGCATTTCAGCCTCCACAGCAGAGCGGACTCTGCACCATGAAGCTGTGGGTTTCTCTAACATAGGAAGCATGTTCCCTACCATCTACCCAGCGTAATTCTTTGCTGGGTTAAGATTTTGCAAGATTAAAAAATGCCCACTCATGAACAACATAAACTGATGAACAAAAATAGATCCAGAGACATAGAAGCATCGAACAGACCGTCAAACCTCAGAGGGAAAGGGCGAGGGTGGGGAGTGAGGAGGGAAGAGATCAACCAAAGGACTTGTATGCGTGCATATAAGCATGGCCAATGGACGCAGACACCAGGGGGGTGGGGGCATGTGCTGGGGGACAGGAGCAGGCGGGGAGAGGTCAATGGGGGAAAAGGAGACACATGCAAAACTTTCAACAATAAAGACTTTTTTAAAAAAAGAAAGACTCATCTCTGGTTTCTTAAAAAAAAAAAAAAGTCCACTCTATACCTCCCATATCTGATTAAGAAATGTGCCCAGTGCTTATAGCACAAACTCTGAACTCTCTACTTGCATAGAAAGCCTGACCCTCTCTGTCTTCCTAACTTCAATGCCTCCTCGTGTCCCACCACCTGACTGGCTGGAATCGCCCAGAACTGCCCCTGCCCCACACCCCTCCTTTGCGTGGCTTTGCGGCCCTGCTGGGCTGGAAATGCCTCCTGCCCGCTCCCCCTGAGCAGCTGTCACCCTCAGAGCCACCTCAGGGAAGGCTTGCTCACACCCATGGCACCGCGAGCCCGGCCTCTCCACTTCGCTCGAGGACGATAGCATTTGGCAGGTACTAAATGTTTGGTGGGTGAGAACTGACCTCCAAAATACAAAAAGAAATATGAACTTTAAGTGTAAAATAAAAGGTAAAACTCTACTCATATAGTCAAAAGTAACACAATTTTTCATGTTTATCAAAAATTCTGAACCAACAGATGAACTTTGGCCCAATATCCTTATTCCTCCCTGTGTCCTGAAGGTTCTCTCTGAACAAATGAGTAAAAGTTAAGACACATCTGAACGTTCTCACCGAGCCAAGAAACACAGAGAAATTAAACACCCTCAGATCCCAAAGGGGCCGAGACCGGGTCCCGCCTGAGCCAGGGCTGAGATGGGAACATGGCGTGTCGTTGAAACTGGTTGTGAAATGCGCCTTACTGATAACTAGCAAAGTCAACAATGAGATTGGAGATCCTAAATTACACCCTGCAAAACACATCCACGAAGTACAGCAGCTAGACACAGCGGGCCTGGCGCTGAAGGAACTGCCTCCACCTCGTTTCTGTCCCCACTGACACCCAGGCAGAGGTGTGAGGTGTGGGGGGCCAGGGGGAGCGCACCAGACATCCACGGCCCCCGGTGGGGAGGCCGTCCCCTGCCTCCAGCGTCTCGCAGCCCCGGCTCTGTCCTGGGGGGACTTCACTGACTGAGCGCTCCATGTCCCCTGGATCTCGTCAGCCTCACATGCATCTCGGAATCTAGATGCTCTTCCCTCCGCGAAGGTCCCGCCCAGGATTTATTCTGCCTTCCTTGTTTGAGATGGCAGCGTGCCCTTCGGTCCCTTTCATCTCTGCTTTCCCCTCCACAGCAGCCTTCTGAGCACATAAGGTTTCTGAATCTGTTATTTGTGGGTTTTAAAACTTTCCAGGCCTCTCGAAGTCTGTAGGGAAGTCCCTCACTCCCCCACGACATATTGCTGATGTCAACTGACCAGAGGCTACTGGTGGGAGCTGATGGCCACGAAGGAGTCAAGAAAAAGAAAATCTGAAAGAGAAACGTGTTCGGCCCAGGTTGCAGGAGTCACGGTGGGCCCCTGGCGGGAACAGAAGCTCCAGGTGGGAGCTGGAGGCCTGGTGGGAGCTGCTTCTCCACATCTCGTCCACCTCCCACAGAGGGAGTGGGTGGCACCTCCCTAGACCACCCTGCCCATCCAGCTGAGGGCCCTGAGGACAGCTCTCGGGGCCAAGAGAGATGATCCAACTCACCAGCTCCTAACAGCCCTTCCCAAGAGCATTCAGAGCAGAATCTTAAAAAAAAAAAAAAAAAATTTCCCACAAGGGAGAAAGGCTGAAGTCATTAGCAAAGGAAAATCCCAAAGGATGGCATTGCTTTCCCAAACGACCTCTAGGCTGAGGAACACGTACCAGACCCGTTTTGTACCCAGGCAGAAAAAACTTTTTATAACCTTACAAAAAAAGTTACATAAACAACACTATCCCCTTTGTTGGTTTCTTTTTTTAAAAAGTTTGTTTTGAAAATAGATAATTTTACTGATCGAGGAGCCAAGAATTGTTGCTCTGTCTTGGGGAGCGGTTGGATGCCCTCCTGGCAGGCCTGTTGTTTGCCTAAGATTATGCATGCTTGCTGGGGACATAAAGCTGAGCTCTCCGGGCGCTGGGACGGGACAGACCCGCACCTGCGCGGGGCTCGGTGGCCCCAGCTCCCAGGGAGACCAGCCCGTTCACTCGCCACTCAGGACGTCCTCAAACCAGGGCTCTCCCTACTGAGGGGACAGGGTAGCTGGGACTGGAAGGTTGAGATGGTCAAGGAAATGATCCTCAGCAGGCAAGGGGAAAGAAAAGGTGAGAGAAAGGTAAACTGCCAGATAAAACACAGCGAGACAGAACTAATTCTCTGGAGGCTGCTGTTCCAGTAAAATGACATCCCAAAGAGAAAGGAAGAAGTGAAGGAGGCGCCAGAGGGCAGGGGTTCCGCACAGGTACGCTGCCCAGGAGCCTGTTACAGCCACTCTGCCTTCCCGCCCCGTCTCAGAGATGTTGCAGATTAACTTGAGGAAATGCTTACAGAATCAGTGCCACCCTGAGTCAGGTTACGCTTATGCAGAATAATAGGCTACAACCTAGCAGGAGGGACCTTGAGGCATATGCTTTTTGCGTGTAAATCTGTCTGAAGAGAACTAAAGAAGCTTCTACAAATGTACGCTCCTCAGTTCACAGATACAAGAACAAGTAACTCAAAGAGAGAACCACAACGAAGCTCCCTTCAGATATGTGGGCAGATACAGTAGGTCCTCAGGTTACGTCGGAGATCCGTTCCTACGACGCCACATAACGCGAGTGGGAACCCACCTACATAAGCACCTACGTCACTCCCATGGAGCCCATACACAGCAGTAATGAAGTGAAACAGTAAAAAAAATTTAAAAGAAAGATAACAATTCCTGAGCTTTACTTGTGGTAAATAAATAATAAAAAACATAAAGCACATATGTACATACATCGAAATGACAGAACTTTTTTTTTAATAAATAAATGGGAGATGACGACGTAACTACAAAACGACCTACGTCGAGTCCCACGTAACCCGGGGACTGCCTGTATCTGAAAGCAATTCTCCAGCAATAATCACACGCCTCTGAGGTTTGAGTTTTCTTCTCTTCGATTTTGGCCACTCAGAATAGTAATTTTTTTAAAATACATTTTATTGATTTCAGAGAGGGAGAGAGAGAAACATTAACGATGAGAGAGAATCATTGATTGGCTGCCTCCTGCACGCTCCACACTGGGGACCGAGCCCACAACTTGGGCATGTGCCCCAACCGGGAATTAAACCTGGGACCCATCAGTCTGCAGGCCGACGCTCCATCCACTGAGCCACACTGGCCTGGCATCAGAAGAGTAATTTTGATATTAAATGTTCCTCTTCAACAAAAGGATGAAAGGCTAGTGTTTGAGAAGTTACGTACACTGTATGATAACACAGGACATTTTAAACCCACATTTTCAATGTTCGGTTTTCTTCTGCGCAAAACCACCTCAGAAACAACCACGCTCTTCCCTTAAAGATGGAAGGTTCTCCTCGGGGAGAGGCTCGTTCATTGCTCTGACCCCAGCCCCAGCCCCAGAGCCTGGCTCAGAGTGGTGCTCCATAAGTACTGGTTGAATTATCAAAAAAATATGAACAAACAAACGCAAAATTACAATCACCTACTTCCACTTTCTGGGCAGCGCCCTTCCCACAAACACTGTTAGCAGGGTAATTTTCTGAGCAGAGGAGAATGTTTTTAAATTGGCACATCGACCTTTAGAGAACGAGCTGGGGTCTGTACTTGTTGATTTACAAAAACACATCAATTTTATCCGTTCTGAGCTGAGAACCAGCTTGGCAACACGAGAGGAGGCAGAAATGTGGGCATGTTGATTCTTTGGAGACGCTGCCAGTCAGCAGCTCCTGCACCTCAACACAAGTGCATTCTTCGCTGTTTTTCTTGGAAAACCATGAGAGTGTGCAACGAGGGTGTCTTATCAGCTTCCAGGTGGAGGCAGTCTGCCCAGTCACTTCAAACAGGGACCCAGGGAGGGGGAGGGACTCGCCTGGTGAGGAGCCCAGGATGCGCCCGCTGGGGGAGAGCCTTCTCAGATACAATGCCCCGTTATTCCCTCACCTGGGCTTCCCACTGCTTCCCTTGATTTTTTTGTTTTAAGACCCTTAGTGGGACACTTAATGGAGGGTTCTGTGTACCCTTATGGAGGAAATAGCTGAACACTTCTCACTCTATCAAACCTGTATTAACCCTTTGTGATCACATTTAATGAAACTGAAAAAGAAGGAAAACAACCGCTCTTCAGTCTATAGCATCTGTGCCTTCTATGAGGATTTTATAATTGCTCCGTGCTTCACAGGCTGTTTTCCGTTGATCTGAAACCATCCACATCGCCCCTTCTCCTCTGCAGTTAGGAACGATCATTTCCTTCCTGTGTCCCCTCCACGGCGGTCAGTTGGCTGGGAGGGAGGGAAGGCACGTTTCTGACTCCTCCCTGTCCTCCCGCATTTGTTCTGGTCCCTAGCTCTTCCATCGTGGCCCCTGGCCTCCCCTGGGGACTGCTCTTCTGAATGTCTTCCTCTTCTGACACCTCACCCCACGCTTCCAAAAGCGATGGCCACCTTCTGAAAGCATGTTCCTTATAAGTCAGTAAGCAGAGTGGAGTCTAGCAGCGATTCACATATGTCCTGCATTTTGAGCTGATGGTTTCCATGTGTGCCACTGCTGAGTTCTCCTCTCCAGCTCTCAGACCCACTCGGCTGTTGTCTGCAGTGTCGGGGAGCGAAGCCTCTCTCCATGCCAGTTACATTCTCAGAAGGCACTGGAGTCGTGCGATTTTCCTCCCTAAAATCCCAGGGGAAAGCCTCCTGGATTAGTTTCTCGGTATCCGAGGTTGAGAACCATTCTGTAGCGTCAGACTACAAAGTAGTTGGGGCAAACCAAGTAGAGGAAAGTGACAAGGAACAATATCAGGGCTTTATGGAAAGTGTTAGCATGGTGTGCAGAAGTAGACTTTAGAGCTACTAATGAAGTTTGTTCATTTGTTCACACACCAACTCACACATATTTTGAACACTTTCTCACTGCTGTTGTGTTAGGGGCTCGGGGAACAGCTTCTATGCCCCACTCGCCAGCGTAAAGATCTCCCACCGCATGATCTGAGTGCAGGCGTGGAAGTTACAGTCTCTACCTTCATCAGCACAACAGCTCTGGGACATAAAAGTTTTCTTTCACAAATGGGATGCCGTGTCCTGGGGAGTACAAGCTTGCACGTGTGCAGACGCCCGGGAAACAGCTCTCTCCTTATCTCCTTAGCCTAGGCCGCAGTGGTCGGCAAACTCATTAGTCAACAGAGCCAAATATCAACAGTACAATGATTGAAATTTCTTTTGAGAGCCAAATTTTTTAAACTTAAACTATATAGGTAGGTACATTGTTATTAACTTAATTAGGGTACTCCTAAGGCTTAGGAAGAGCCACACTCAAGGGGCCAAAGAGTCGCATGTGGCTCGCGAGCCGCAGTTTGCCGACCACGGGCTAGGGGGTCGTCAGCACACTCTAAAACTGCCCTGCTTGGCGACTGTACACAGACAAAATAGAAACAGCTGATTCAGACCCATTTGGTGGGTCACCTCGGTAACCAGGACCGAAGCCCAAGGCCAGCTAGGGCCGCATAACACCCAGCTTGCCCAGGACTCGGCCAGCAGGCTCTCTGGGGGAAGCACACACGGAACGGCCTCAGGACACTCTGCCACACAGGCAATACTGCCCAGAGCACACGGGCCGTCCAGAAAACAGGAGGCCAAACGAAGAAGGCCGGAATTCCCTGCGAAAGGCCAGCAGACAGCAGGGCGCCAACACGACACCAGCTCCAGACCAACATCAACCCTGATAAATCAGTGGCAGCATCTGACCCCTCCTAGTGCCTGGCACACGGGGACCCACCACAGATGCCACATCTGACTTCAGAGGTTCCCCTGGTGCGGCCTCCCAGCGCGCCTGAAGGGTAAACTCCCACACACCCGTCACTTAGGCCTGGGATGTGACTGGTCGGCCGGAACGGAAGCCACACTCATTACAGTGTAAGACCACAGACAGGGCAGCCGGGACACCTCAGCCCAGGGGCCCCTGGGGGTCGCTGGGTGGGAGGCAGGGGAAGCTCCGGGTGGTGGCTACTGGAGTGAGACTCACACGGGCAATTCTGGGGGGCAGGGCACCAACTTCATTCTCACTGTTTCTTAGAGAACTGGAAAGTTTGGGCTGGGCTTCTTGGTAGATTTTTTTTTTTATGGGTGGACAAATCTTAATCTTTTACTCTACTAAATACCATTATTCTACTAAATGCCTCCTCCCCTCCTCTCCACCTCACTGAAACAGCTGATGAGTCAAAGCAAACACTGAGCCGCACCAACAATGATATTATCAGGTCATGTGAATAAGAGCACATTTCACCTGTTGGTGATTTTTCCCTTGAGGTAACTGGAAAATAGCCGCCTACTGCTTAGCAGAGCAACAACGCCTTTCCCAAAGGCTCTTCTGCCAGGTAAGGGCAAAGGCAAGAGATTTAAAACTAAGCCGGCTGAACTGCTTTCCCGATAAGGAGTTCCCAGTGATGCCCGAAGCCCGTAACGTTTCATGGTAAGCTACAAACTAGGAAATGAAGTACTTTCAGCTCAGTGTTGGGGGCAGGGGAGAAGTACACACTAATTCACACATAATGCTCGATTATACTCAGATGCTCTATTTAGAAATCACAGTCCCTAATCAAAGAGTGAGGGGATTTAATTTTTAAAAATCATTCCAACAGGGTTGAAGTTCAGCACAGAAAAGAGATGGGGAAAATGGAAAAATAAGTTCATAAGTTTGGTGCTTTCAATTTGTATTGAATTCATAATTTTAAAAAAACCAATGTATGGTGTCTCATTACATAAACTCCCTGATGATAGCAATGTTAATACATACGTTCACCATGAAATAGTCCAAAGGAGTGGTGAGCTGTTCATCTAGTTCAGTGGTTCTCAACCTTGGCTGCACATTAGAATCACCAGGGAATCTTTTCAAAATCCTGATTTCTGAGCCTCATCCTCCGGAAATTCTGTTTCTTTGTTACTAATGTTGTGGCCTCACCCCATAACAAAGAAACAGAATTTCCGGAGGATGAGGCCCAGAAATCAGGATTTTAAAAAGATTCCCTGGTGATTCTAATGTGCAGCCAAGGTTGAGAACCACTGATCTAGTTCATCCACCCCAGCTTTATAGATGAAAAGAATAGAAGTCACCTCTATGGACAAGTACAAACCACGGGCAACGCAGTGCTGTTGTCAAGCAAACACAGCAGCCTTAACACTGCCCCAAACCCCAGGACCCATGACACTGCCATCCACGCCACTGGCTTTGCCATCTTTCCAAACTACATCTGGTTTGTGGAAGACTTGAAAATGGTCCAAAGAAGAGAACAGAAGTTCCGGGAAGAATGGAAAGAGGGGCCTCAAACAAAGATGAGAAACAAATGGAAGTCAAGCAAAGATTTCTGTGGCTGACGCTCTTACTGGGTAACAGTTACTCAGGTGTCCTCATAGGGTACACAGGCCTCTATGTGGGTAAGGAATTTGGTAACCATCTTAACTATTTTTTAGCCTATACTTCAGCAGCATTAAGTACATTCTTATTGTTGTACTACCATCACTACCATCCATCCACAGAACCCTTTTCCTTTTGTGGAATTAAACTCTGTATCCATTGAATAACAATACCCTATTCCCCCTCCTCCGCTCCCCCCGACCCCACCCCACCCCCGACCCCCGGCCCTGGCAACCACCATTCTGCGCTCTGCACCATGAGTTTGACTAGTCTAGGTACCTCACATAATGGAATTGTACAGTATTTGCCCTTTTGTGACTGGTTTATTTCACTTAGCACATGTCCTCAAGCTAAGGATTATAGACGTACCTCAGAGAAATCGCGGGTCTGGTTCCAGACCACCTCCACGAAGCAAGTCTTCATCTTGCTGCTCGTGGAGAGTCTTGCCTTCAATTTGTAAAAAGAAATGCAACATCTGTGAAACGCGATACAACGAGCTATGCCTATATCTTTTAAGAAGGCATTTAACAAGTATTAGCTGGGGATGCTGACCAGCTGTTTTCCATCTTCCATAAGAACAGAGAAAACAAGAGAAAATTAGTTTACACGGCAAGGGTACGGAAAGCTGTCAGATGCTGAAATATAAACTCTTAAAGGAAAACCTACACCTTTATTAGCACTTACAGAAGTGCTATAAACAATGTGTTAACACATTAAGTTGACTTATTTCCTCATAAGATCTCTTAAAATTATGAAATTAATTCAGAAGCCTTAGTCAAGCTTCTGATTGTAATGGTGTGGGAACTATTAAAGAAATAGAACATATTGTCCTTTTCCTTGAAAAACACAATTTACTCCAGGAAACATTATGTTCTTCAAGTTCTATGGTATTTACCATGTTTACCATAAACCAGGATGGCAAATAGCTTTCAACTCAAGTGCCAACTCTTACAAAATGTTAGACTGACTAAAGCCCTGAGATGAATTTTGAGCCCAAGACTGGGCCCAGACCAAACACTGATTATTTTGTTTGTCGTGGTCCCGAAGGGACAAGCAAGGGTAAAAGTGTCATAGTCAGGCCATTCCTGTTGAAACTCTTAAACCTTGTTATGCACTATTGATTGCTTAGCACAGATCAATATTGGTTTCGTGTTTGTTTGTCTCTCCAGCTAAAATAGGCTTCCCAGGAGGCATCAGTACTGTATCTCCTCCTTATTTGCCATTCCCACAGATAGCACAGCACTGGGAGCCGTGCGAAACCACAGGAACCTGACAAGAAACCAGGAGAAGGGTCCTGGGAAGACGGCAGAGTGCGAAGCACCAGGCATGTCTCCCACCTGGACAAGAGCTGCACTTCCAGAACCTGTGTGAGCTGACTGTTTTAGAACTCTGGAGCCTATTGAAGGCTTGCGGCATCCAGGCGGTAATTTGGTTAATTTTAGTCCTTCCCAGCCCTTATCACAGGGGCAACTACCCACCCCACCACTACCATCACTACCATCCATCCACAGAACTCTTTTTCGTTTTCCAGAATTAAACTCTGTATCCATTAAATAACAACTCCCCATTCCCGCCCCCCAGCCCCAGCAACTACCATTCTGCTTTCTGTGCTATGAGCTTGACCACTCTAAGGACCTCAGATAATGGGAGAGAGAGTGAAAGACAGAGAGAAACATCCATGTGAGAGGGACACATCGAGTGGTTGCCTCCCACATGAGCCCCGAACATCCGGGCCAGGGATTGACTCTGCAACCCACGTACATGCCCTTGACCAGGAATTGAACCCAAGATGCTCAGGCCAATGCTCCAACCACTGAGCACACCAGCCAGTGTAATTATTGATTTAGAGAGAGGAAGGGAGAGGGAGAGAAACATCGATATGTGAGAGAAACACTGATTGGCTGCCTCCCCACATGCCCCGACTGCAACCCTGGTATGGGTTCTGACTGGGAATCGAACCCACGACCTTTCAGTCCATGGGCGGACGCTCCAACCAACTGAACAACTCCAGCCAGGGCTTTCTGACCACAATTTAAATGGCTGTCCCCAGAGTCAGTATCTCTTCTTTCCTCACCACACAATTCTTTCTGAGCACACTTCAACAACCATGATTTGTATCTGATCATCCAGCTTCCTCCTGTAGGATCCAACTGAAACCCCTACGCACTTCTACCTCAACATATCCAGGATGAAACCCAGCATCTCTCTCTCCATTGTCCTCTCTCTCCACATCTATGCCTACACACACACACACACACACACACACACACACACACACACACACACACACCTATTTCCTATCTTGATGATTAGCACCTTCATCCACACAGCTGTCCAAGCTAGAAGCCTGGGAGTCATCCTGTTCTCTATCCTCCACATCCAGTCACCCTTTATCACTGTTAATTCTCCCTCTTGGCTATTGTTCATATATTTTCCCTTCTCGCCATTCCCACTGTCAGTGACCTAGCTTGGTCTTTCATTATCTCTCTCCTGGACAACTGTAGCTGACCTATCACTGGTGTCCTTGCCTCTGTTCTAATTCCTTTATGCCAGCATTAGAACCAAAGTCCTAGCCCCCAAATCCCATCTTTCTCCCTTGCTCAGAATTCTTTAATGGCCCTTCACGGCCTGCAGGATAAAATCTAAACAGCTTTGAAGGGCATGTGAGGCCCGTCATGATTTGTTCTGCATGACCATCCTCATCTCCAACTCCATCCCGTTCTACTTTAGGCTCCAGCAACAAGCAAGTCCCAGAACACGCCATTTTCTCAGCTACTTCCATCTCTGCATCTTGCAGCTGTTCTTCCCTCCCGTATTCACCTGGTATGCCGCCATTATTCTTCAGATCTCAATGCCAAAATGAAGTCCTCTGCGTTAGCTAAGACTCTTTAAGTGGTAAGTGATAGAAATGCATCTAGATTAGCTTAACCTCAAAGGGAATTGACTGGGATAATGTAGCTTGGAAGGATTCTAGGGCAGACCACAGATGCCATTCAGCATTTTTCAAATCCATGCCCCGGCCTAGCGGCTTAACTCAAAAGGTTATTCACTTCCTGCTTCTGCTTTTCTTGTAATTTTGCTTCAGTTAAGCTTCTTAAAGAATATTTTTAAAGACAACAGCTGTAGTCATCTAGACATGGAAATGAAGTATGGCTGTCCTATTATACCTGTCAATAACTAGTATAATTTTATGGGTTCTTTCACTGTAACAGAAATAAGAGAAGCACATGAAATTTAAACCAATCAAAAATAACTTATGAAATAAATAGTTTTGTGATCTCAGATTAAAAAAAAAAAAAGCAGTAGTCAATCATGAAAATTTTCCCTAAAGGTGACATTCTGCAATTCTCTCTGATTTAGTTTTAAATGCCTTACAGATGCTTTCAAAGCAATAAAAAAAAAAATTGAAAAGAAAGAGACAAACAACCTCTGCAAAATCAATCAGATGACCCACCCAGGGCAATAAGAAGCCAAGCCCAGTTGTAAAACATCTGGGTAGGAAAAATAAAAAAGCATCTTCTTTTGTCCATTTTCAAAGTTACTATAAAAACACATCTTCCCAAGAGCCTCCCCTTTCTTCTACATCAGAGATCTGCAAACCAGAGCCTATGGGCCAAATTCAGTCCAATGCCTGTTTTTGTAAATAAAGTTTTATTAGAATACAACCACACCTTATCCTGAGGCCTTGTCCTCAAGCTTGCATAGCCCAGTTATAGAAAGAATTATGCAAAGTCATTTTAGCAAAAATCCCTGATCACCCTCATTATCTGATGAAATTCCCCACGCCACCCCCCCCTTCCCCCGGGGATATCTGGTTACCCTGGCCTGCCTTCAGCAAGAATCCAGTTAGTTCCGTTTAGTAAGAAATCCCCCTAGCCTTGATGTTTCCTATTAGTAATTTTTTGTTCACCAATTCCAGTCCTCCCAACCACCACAACCTGCTCCTTAGCTATAAACCTCCACTTGTCCATGCTGTATTCAAAATTAAGCCCGGTTCTATACTAGGCCTCTTTTCCCTTATTGCAATGGTTCTTGGATAAACTATTTTTATCTCGCTACTTTTTGGTTCTGGTTTTCTTTAAGGAAACCAGTCATAAAAATCACATATTGTGTAAGTCCACTGACATGAAATATCCCAAATAGACAAATCGGTAGAGGCAGAAAGTAGATTAGTTATTGCCTAGGGAAAGAGGAAGGGGCGGGGTGTGGGGGCAGTAATGGAAAGTTTGCTAATGGTATACAGAATTTTGGGGGGGTGATGAAAATGTTTTAAAATTGACTGTGATGATGGGTGCACAACTCTGTGAATACATTAAAAGCCATTGAGTTATATACTTTAAAATGGGAAAATTATGTGGTATGTAAGTCATATCTTTATAAAGCTATTTTCAAAAGAGCATTGGTTGTGTTCTTTGGATGATGGAAAAGGATAGAAATTTAAGTACTTTAGTTATGAGCAAGATTTTTAGGATTTAAAAAATATTAAAATAGAACAATATATTACAGTACTAGAGGCCCGGTGCACAAAATTTGTGCATGGGGGGGGGGTTCCCCTTAGCCCATCCTGCACCCACTCCAATCTGGGGCCCCTTGGACCCCCAGGGATCGGGCCTAAACCAGCAGTCGGACATCCCTCTCACAATCCTGGACCACTGGCTCCTAATCGCTCACCTGCCTGCTGCCTGGTCACCCCTAACTGCCCCCCCCCCCCCGCCGGCCTGATCACCCCTTACTGCCTCTGCTTGCCAGCCTGATCGCCCCTAACTGCCCCCCCTGCCAGCCTGATTGCCCCTAACTGCCCCCCCTGCCAGCCTGGTCGCCCCTAACTGCTCCCCACTGCCGGCTAGGTTGCCCCCCAACTGCCCCCTCCCTGCTGGCCTGGTCACTCCCTCATGCCCCTCCGCCCACTTTAATGGAGTTTTTTGGAAAGTATTCTGGGGTTATGGTTCTCACAGGGTCCTCTGGGCCTCAGTCCCTGCACCATCAGGAGCAGTGCAGAAATGCAAACTCCTGA
>NW_005871070.1:8270548-8272041 GCF_000147115.1 Myotis lucifugus | reverse complement strand
CTCCCTGCCAGCCTGGTCATAGGCAGCCATCTTGTGAGGGCGTGATGGTCAATTTGCATGTTACCTCTTTATTATATAGGCTTATGGTTCCAAAAGGTACTAAGTAATACTAATGATGTATTCTATAGAGTATAAGAGTTTACAAAACATTTTCAGATCTGTATCTGATTATGATAACTAGTACTTGCAACTTCTGTTTTTTGTTGTTTATTTTTTGGTTAATCCTCACTGGAGGATATTTTTCCCAGTCAGGTGTTTTTGTGTTTTTTTGGAGGGGAGAGAGTGGAAGGATGGAAGAGCTGGGGAGAGAGAGAGAAAAAAAAACATCGATGTGAGAGAGACACATCAATTGGTTGCCTCCCACATGGGCCCGACTGGGGCCAGGGATTGAACCTGCAATCCAGGTACATGCCCTTGACCAGGAATTGAACCTGAAACCCTTCAGTATGCAGGCCGATGCTCTAATCACTGAGCAACACCGGCAAGGCACACCTTCCATTTTTGAGCATGTAGTATGGACCAGGCAATATGAGGGGTGCTTTGCATACATTATCTTTTATCACAGCCCTAACCCCCAAATTGGTAATGATTATTCCTACTTTACAGATGAAATCATACTTGGTATAGAACCTGACATAAAATAAGCGTTTGCTAAATGTCAGTCATCCGTTGTTGTTTACTTTTATTAGCATTCATTTTATGCTGAATTTACTCTTGGGCCCTAAGTTTTTGTTCAGTTTCTCCTGGGATATCTTTTTCTTCTGTGCAACTTCCTCTTCTGGTTCAGGAACAAGCCGCTCTTTTTCACTAAGGATCCTCTCAGTGGGGCAGGGGGAGCCCGTGTGTGGGTTAGTCCCCCCTGAGCTCTGTAAGTTCTGCGCTGCATCTTGGGAGCTGTGTTCACCTGGATGTGCTCAATGAACAGAGAATCTACATCTGAACCCTGAAGTTCAGCACTACTCCCTGCTTTAAGCATGTGCAGCAAAAACTCAGAACACTTTTTGGGCCACCAACCCTCTCTTTGGCCTGGGCACACCTACCAACTCCACGATTGTAACAACAGAATGGCACATATCGCTTCAGACACTTGGTGGCTTTACCGATGATTTGCATACCCTTAATGGCCTGGGCAGTTTCATGAGTATTATTAAAGTGAAAGTGAAGATTTGAGCCTCTTGATTTGCATGGTTTTGTGGGGTTTGCTGGGTCAAGTGAAAATGGTCAATCGTTTTTAGAGGTCATGTCAGGCTGCTTATGGGAAGAGCTATTATTATTATTATTATTATTATTATTATTATTATTTGTTCTCCAAATTTAATGATGTTTTTCACCTAATTCATCCTTTCTGAAACTTTTGCAGGTTTTGGCACTTTCTTCCTAAAACTTTATCTTCTCTCAGGTTCCCTGACAGTTCCTCAGTTGACACCAAAAGCATGACCCATAAAGGAAAAAAATGATAAATTGGACTTTATCAAAATTATAAACATTTGCTC
>NW_005871070.1:8246802-8270310 GCF_000147115.1 Myotis lucifugus | reverse complement strand
GGGTGAGAGTGCAAAAAGGCACAGAGCTTCGGAAAACAGCCTGGCAGTTTCTTACAAAGTCAAGCACAAACTCACCATATCACCCAGCAATACCACTCCTCAGTGTCTACCCCAGAGAAACAAAACCATTCATCCACAGAGGACTTTTACACAATGCTCATAGCAGCTTATTCAGAATAGCTCCAAACTGGAAATAATTCAAATGCCCTTCAACTGATGAATGAATGAGTGCATGAATGAATGAATGAATACAATATGGTGTGCAATGGAATACTATTCCGCAATAAAAAGGAACAAACTCTTGCTATTTATACTAATAGAACAACATGGATAAGACTCAAAAGCATAGTGTTGAGTGAAAGAAGCCAGACACAAAAGACTACGTATTTGATTTATGTAACTCCATTTATATAAAATTTCTAGAAAATACAAAAGTAGAGACAGAAAGCAGATGAGTGGTTGTGTGGGGCTGGAGGCAGAAGTGAGGAGTGACTGCAAATGTGAATGAGGGCACTTTTTGAGGTGATGGAAATGTTCTGAAACTGGATTGTGTTAATGGTTTCACAACTGTATGAATGTACTAAATATCAAATTGTACATGTACAGTGGATGGATTTTATAGCATGTAAATATGTAAATTATACCTCAAAACTGTTAAAGAATTTTTTACTATTATATGGTGTGTGTTTTTTTATTATATGGGCTTTTTAATTAATAAACTATTAAAGGACTAAAGTGACCACAGGACTTTTCATTACCTGAAAATGACTAGAAAAGACAGGAAGTTACCTGTGATTTTATCCAAGGGGCAGGGAAGAACTAGCTCTGCAGAAAGTATCTCACAGTTCAGAAAAGGGAAGAGAGGGAATGGCGTAGAAGCAACATTTGAAGAGATAATGACTGAGACTTTTCTAAATCAACAGAAGATTCAGGATGTGCAACCCACCCCAAAATACACCTTTATAAGACTTCTGGGAACTGAAGACAAACAGGAAATCCTCTTCAAAGCAGCCAGAGATGTAAAGTCAGCAAGTGACAAAACTAAACTATATTTTTAGGGGTGTATATGTAAGTAGAGTAAGTGTTTTAAAAGCAAGCAATCATTATTTTAAAACTTAAGGTATCTGTTGTCCCTGGAGAGGATGATGTCAGGAAGAATGACACAGGAACTTCTGGGCGCCAGGCATGTTCCACTTCTTCATCTGAACAATGGTTACCTGAGTGGTTGACTTAAAATGATTCATTAAACTGCACATACATGTTGTGTGTGCTTTTCCGTTGCACAATGAAAGGAGAGTGTATTAAGTAGTGCCTTATATGTTCTATAAGTGGCATGGTTTTGGGTTTTTCCTTAGAGATCTTTTGATGACAAAAAAGGACTTTCTTGGGACATGCTTCTCATGTTGGTAGTTTCATTAGCATCATTGCAGTGTTGTTTTGATCTGTAGAAGGTTTTTTTTGCCAGAACTTAAAAATATCCACTTCTTGTAGATCATGCCAATGAAGAAATTTGACCAAAGACAGGATTTTCAAAACTAACAGTTAGTTAAAAAATGACTACCAAATATAATTGCAGAACCAATAGAAACATGCTATAGATAAGGAATAATATTTTGTGTTGAATGGGTGGGCAATTTTAATCTTTTTGGACACTTAAATCTGTTCATTTCAGTGTCTAAGAGTTATTTCTTTTTAAATATCAAGACAGATTTTAATGTATAATACATTTTCGTTGCTATTACTTGAGCCTGAATAGTTAGTCTCTTATTCTTTCTTTCTTAAGCCAGCAGAAAACTGTTTTGTATGATAAACTTTCAGTGATTATAGCATAGTTAGTGCCTTTTTATTTTTATTTATTTATTTTTTTTATTAATATATTTTATTGATTTTTTACAGAGAGGAAGGGAGAGAGATAGAGAGTTAGAAACATCGATGAGAGAGAAACATCGACCAGCTGCCTCCTGCACATCTCCTACTGGGGATGTGCCCACAACCCAGATACATGCCTTGACCGGAATCGAACCCGGGACCTTTCAGTCCGCAGGCCGACGCTCTATCCACTGAGCCAAACCGGTTTCGGCGCCTTTTTATTTTATTTCTGAGTCTGACCTGGCTCCAAGCTGGCCCCACTCCTGAGGTCTGCCCAGGTTGCTTTTGTCCAGTTCATATGGCTTTGGTGACAAAGTCAGACTTCCAATACTCAGGTTTGGTTGGGGTAAGCAGACAGGAGGTGGGAACTTAGGACATTTCAGGAGCCACTTCACGAGAGTTAAGGTTGTCTTACATCAAAACAAGGATCATTGTCTGACTCCTGGTGGATATATGAACAACATAAACTGATGACAAAAATAGATCCAGAGACATAGAAGCATTGAACAGACCATCAAGCCTCAGAGGGAAGGCAGGGGAGGTTAGGAGGGGGTGTTAAAAGATCAACCAAAGGACTTGTATGCATGCAGATAAGCATAATCAATGGACACAGAGAGTAGGAGGGCAGGGACATGTGCTGGGGGGCAGGAGTGGCTGGGGAAGAGGTCAATGGGGGAAAAGGAGACATGTAATATTTTAAACAATAAAGAATTTAAATTAAACAAAAAAACAAGGATCATTGAACCTGGAGAATTAACCAACTCATAGATTCCTTCTGGGAACTGAATATACCTTGAAATGTCAAGGAATAAATAACCCTGGGTCTTCCTCCTAGCCATATGTGAAACTTCAACTCCCATTCCATGGAGCAAACTATTATTACTTCTACAATCTCACCCTTTCCTGGATACTGAGCGCTCCTCTCCTGGGAGGGCATATTCCCAGCATCCCCACCAGTGGCTTAATTTTAATCTGCCTCCATTGTGTGCATAAGGACCTACTAAACTTCCTGAAACCCCCTCCTTCGGTGTTCTGAGGAAAGATGTTTTATAGACAAAAGTTGGTTTGAAAAACAGTAACACACCAGATTTACTGGGAATGTGAGTCCGAAGAGACGCCACAGATGGTTCCAGTGGTTCCCAGGTGCAAGCTCTCAGCTCTCCCTCAGCCAGGGGTGGGCCACCAGTGCTGCCTGAGGACGAGCCCTCCTTTACCATATGATCATGGCCTTCTGAATTTATGTTACAAGGGTTTTTTCCTTCTATGAAAATGAGGCTGATAAGGGATTGTGGTGTTTTGAGTGGTCTTTTAAAAATATTTCGTTCCCTTAAATATTTTTAAAAATATTACTGGTCTGTGAAATCTAAAAGTCTACAAAGAGATCTGTCTAAAAATCTATTTTTAACCCTATGGTTTCTTTGTTGAATCACAGAATGTTACAACCACCCAGTGCCAACTGCCATCCTCTTTAATCAACACTATTGTATTTGACGTATTGAACTATCTCCTTCTTCCTAAAACTCCCTCAATGAACAGGCTGCAGTGGCAAAAAGCAAACAAACAAACCCAAGAAGTTTTTCTCCTCTAATTGATCCTCTATTGCTTCCCTTGGTACTTCTGTGTGTGTGTGTGTGTGTGTGTGTGTGTGTGTGTGTGTGTGTGTGTGTGAAGCCTCACCAGAGGATATTTTTTCCATTGAATTTTAGAATAGTGGAAAGGAGAAAGAGATAGAGAGAAACATTGGTGTGAAAGAGACACATGAATTCATTGCCTTCCACACATGCCCCAACCAGGGGCTAAGGATTGAACCTGCAACCCAGGTAGGTGCCCTTGATCTAGAATTGAGCCAGATGCTCTAACCACTTGGAAACACAGGCCAGGGCTCCTTGGCAACACAGGCCAGGACTCCTTGTTGGTATTTCTATTTCACCAAGTAGAAAGTTATAAGTCTGGGTACTCCTAAAGACACACACACACACACACTCTCTCTCTCCCATGAAATTGTGTTATGAACACTTAACATGAAATTTACCCTCTAAACACATTTTTAAGTGCGCAATGTTTGTCTGTTCTTTATTTGTACCCATTCTTATGGGAATGCTGTGTTCAGATTTTAATTGCCACCTCTGTGCTAATGACTTTCCACACTTCAGATCTGAGAGCTTCCACAGTCACCAGGGTTCCAAGGATCTAGAAACCATCTGCACTGGGGTGGCCACACCAGCTCAGACTTTCCTTCTTCCACAAGGAACTCATTTTGTTCTCCACCCAACTAGCTTACCCTTGCAAATTTCCATTCCATCGAGCACTTTACTGGAAACCAAAGCCTCGTTGTTCTTTTATCCTTCCTTCCTTTTTGTCTTCTAAATCCCATCACCCCTCAAGCTGTTTGAATCAATTTTTCAAAATTTCAACACAAACTTTGGAGAAAAAGAATACCTACATTTTTCCCCCATGTGTCCTGGGCATGAACCAGCATGGGCACAGACCAAAACCCAGGCTGGGATAAACAAGGAGTTACTTTTTCCTGGCTGATATTGATAGAGGGGACTTATAATCTAACTAGAGGCCCGGTGCACGGGATTCGTGCACTGGTGGGGCGTGGCCTGCAGAGATCAGCTTGCTGTGGGAGCGCCACTCATCCCTGTGGACCTGCCCTCTGAGTGGCTGCTCCCTGGTCCGGCATCTTCCGTGGAGCTGGAGCATTCACCTCTCCAGGGGACCCAGTCGGGGCCGGGCCCAGGGATAATAGCACTGAGAGGCGGCAGAGTAGGCCTCAGTCCTGCGGCAGCCACGAACCTGCCTCCCAGCCTTCTGGGTCAGCTCTGCGAACCCTGTGGCAGTGCTGCACGACCTGCAGGTGTCTGGAGGAGGTGGCAGGGAGTGAGGAGGAGGAGCCTGGGGCAAGGAGGCGACGATCACACCCCAGGCTCCTGCCCGTCGGCCCGGGGTCTGCAGCGGGAGCAGCCGCTCATCCTGGTCAGCCGAGTGCACTGACCACTAGTGGGCAGCTCCTGCATTGAGCGTCTGCCCCCTGGTGATCAGTGCGCGTCATAGCGACTGGTCGTTCTGGTCGTTCCACTGTTCGGTCGCTGGGCTTTTATTATATAGGATAGATAGAGCACCTGTATTAATCTGAAAAATAATCATATTATTTTAAATCTTAGAACACATATACTTATGTGAATAGGGGGTTAAGTTTCTTATGTATGAATAGGAGGTTAAGTTTTTCTTAAAGTTTCCTTTCCAAGGCCTGTGCGAAGCATTTGGGGAGGTGACTCAGCTGTGAATCCAGCAAGCAGAACCGATAAGCATTGTCAGGCCAACCCACCAAGAGTCAAAATATCATCTCATCAACATCATCTCATCACCGGATGACTAATTACAATAGCTGATCTCTGTGGACCCACAGGCCTGCAAGTAGCTGCATTCCTCACGCTAGCCCCTTCCCCTTTATAATCCTGTCCCCTACACCTTGCTGGAAGGCAGGATTTGATGCTTGTAAGCGCCCTGTCTTCTTTGTTGGCTGGCCTTCTCAATAAACGCCTAATATGATTTAACCCTGCCTTTGTTATTGGACACAGCTACAGGCAGCCCGAGCCCACCCAGGGGTTTCCCGGTAACAATATGAGACAAGCACCACCAAACCAGGTGCCACTCTACCCAGGTCAGGGACAAAAAGAGGTCTAGATTTGATTGCAGGTTCCAGCACTTAATATCTATGAGAACTTTGGAGAAATGATTTTATAGACTAAATGTTTGTGTCCCCCCACCAAGTTCTTATGTTGAAGCGCCAACCCCTAATATGATGGTATTTGGAGATGGGTCTTCGGGAGGTAGTTAAGGTTAGATGAGGTCATGATGGGATTAGTGCCCTGAGTCTAAAGAGACTGCAGGGAGCTCTTGTCATGTGAGCACATAGTGAGACGGTGGCTGCCTACGAGCCAAGAGAAGTGGCCTCAGAATGAAACCTACCCTGTCAGCACCTTGATCATGGATTTCCCAGCCTCCAGAACTGCGAGAAATAGTTTTCCGCTGTGTAAGCCATCCAGGCTGTGGTATTTTGCTATAGAAGCCCAAGCAGACAAAAACACATGCCTAGTTGGTGCCTTTGTAAACTGTTGTCAGGAATACCTACCCTGCTGGAAACATTTCTTTCTTTTCTCCATCTCCATTACCACCAACTCACCTGAGGCCTCCGCCTGCCAACTGCTAGACTGTTGAACAACCACCTAGCTGAGTTCCCTGTTTCTACTCTTCCCTATTCCAGTGTACCCTGCAAACCACAGACTGAATAACATTCAGAGATCAAATCAAGCACACCACCCCAATTCCACAGAGCTGTCAATGGTTCGTCACTTAACTAATGGATAAGGTTTAAATTCCTAGACATGGCATTAAAGTATCTCAGAGTACCTTTAATACTACCTATTCAATTATCTTTCAAAAAGCAAGCAAGCAAACAAACAGAAAGCCCCTCCCCACTTCTCCAATGCCTCTCAAACCTGGGCATCTGATGCTTCCCTCGGCTGGAAGGTACTTAACCTCCCCTCTGTCCATCCGGATCTGCTTGTCAAGTTTGCTGTCCTTCAGTAGATCTTCTCCAGCTGCTCCCAGGACTCTGGTTTCCAAGCTTCTACCCCTCGTTTTGATACATAATTATATGCTAACGTCCACAGCTTAGCTGCTTCCTGCAAGGATGTATTATTATTTCAACTAAGAAACAGACTTCTGGAGAGCAAAACCCATGTCTTATTGACTTCTCTATAACCTTGAACACCCAGCCCAACAGACACACAGTCGATTCTCAAGAAATACTGTTGAACGAACTTGATATAGATACAACTTACAGGGGATTTTTGTTTTTTGTTTTTTAATTATAAAATGGTTCAAATACTATATATCAAACTCCAGGGAATAACAACAAATACCCTGATTTTACTTTTAAACTGTTACTATATTGTCATGTTGACTTCCAAATTTTTTAAGGAAATAAAACTTTACAGATGCTATTGAAGTCACTCCCTGATCCCACTTCCCATCCTCTTGCCCTTGAGGGTGGTGTCCTCACCATCAATGTTTTAATGCTTCAACTACTCATATATGTGGCCATAAATGCTACTTTTTGTGTTTTTTTTAATTTATATAAATGTTCATACCATATTTATCCATCTAAAATTGCTCTTTTCAACTCATTATTAGATTTTGAGAGCTATTCTCAGTGATAATTCAAGATCTAGTTTAGCCATCTTACGGTTCCGCAACGCTCCATTGTGTGACTGTACCATAATGTAGTTATCTATTCCCATATTAATGAACATTTAAGTTGTTCCCGATTGTTTGCTGTCGTAGGCAATATTGCAATGAAAATTCTTCAGAGTGTGAGGCAGCCTGCTTCCAAAGCAACTAACCCCACACATAAAGTCTTCAATTCCTCAACAATGGCTCACATGTGTTCTCTAATTTTTAAACTTTCAAATATTCTAATCAGGCCTAGGCCAGTTCTCAATATTCCACAGCTGACACAGCATCATGACCAGGACCCAGTCTCCCAGTCTCAGTGTAGTTACCTCTTCTTAAAATCCACCAACCTCTAAAAATTAGTAATTACTGTTTCTTTCACTCAATTCACCACAACCAATATCCACCAGCAATGTGAAAATGAGTACACTATGTCTAGGTAAACATTTCTAGACCCAGCCCAAAGTTTTTTAATGTCTGATCAGCCATTTTTGAAAAATTTATTGACCTCAGTAATGCCAGGCACTGAGAAGGAAACAGTGAAGCAGAACCTGCCCCCATGGAGCTTGCTTCAGATGGGAAAAAGACAGAGGGCGGCAGGGATGAACAAATAAGTGAACATAAGACATATCAGATAGTGCTAAAAGCTATAATAAAGTTTTAAGTGGTGGTATGATAGTATATTATTAGAAAGGTAATCATAAGTGTCCTCATCACAAAAACAAATGGTAATTCTGTGACATGTTGAAGGTGGTTGATAACACTACGTAATCATTTTGCAGTATATGAGCATCAAATCCACATGTTGTACACCTTAAACTCATATATTTACACAATGTTATATATCAACTAGAGGCCTGAAAATTCATGTACTGGGGGGTGGGGGGCACGGTCCCTCCGCCCAGCCTGAACCCTCTCACAGTCTGGGATCCCTCGGGGGATGTCCACCTGCCGGCTTAGGCCCGCTCCCCAGAGGATTGGGTCTAAGCTAGCAGTCAGACATCCCTCTGGCAGCCCGGGAGCCCTCAGGGGATGTCCGACTTACAGCTTAGGCCCACTTCCCACAGGGAGTGGGCCTAAGCTGCAGTCGGGCATACTTAGCGCTGCCAAGGAGGTGGGAGCTGCCCGGCTTGTGGCTGAGCAGTCGGACATCCTTAGCGCTACTGAGGAGGCAGGAGGCAGCCTGGCTTGTGGCTGAGTAGAGCTCCTCCTGTGGGAGCACACTGACCACCAGGGGGCAGCTCCTGCATTGAGCATCTGCCCCTGGTGGTCAGTGCACGTCATAGCAACCAGTCATTCCCAGTCATCCTGCTGTTAGGGTCAATTTGCATATCGCCCTTTTATTATATAGGATTATCTCAATACAGCTGGAAAAATACTGAATTAAACCTTGTAAAATAAGTTAAGTTTTTAAAGAAAGAGGGGAAAGTGGCTAATCTAGAACATGGTGCACCACAGCACTCTCCCTGGTGATGGGGCCGTTCTCCAGCTGCAGTCAGCCGGCCACCAGCCATACTCCAGATGTGGCGATGCCACTGAGGAACTACATTTTTTAATTGTATTTAATTCTAATTCATATAAACTTGAATGTAAATAGCCGCATGTGGCCACTGTGCTGAACAGGACAGCCTGCCCGGCATCACAATACTCATAAGTGGCAGAGGTGAAGTTTGAACCCAGGAAGTCTGGTATCAGAGTTTATATTCGTGATCACTATACCATCTCATCTATTCTCTGAAAGGAGAGATTCTAAGAGGCTATATTTATGTGTTCATTTGATAACAGAGCCTTTTTTTAAGCTGATGGGGATTAGTCTGTGGAAAGTAAAAACTTGATGATGTAGAAGAGAGAGAATGCAGAAGGCAACACCTTGGAAACATGAGGGGATCAGATCTGAACACAAGGAAGGTGGTGGCTTTTGATAGTTTCATTCTTGGTAACAACAGAGAGGGCAGACAGAAGGCCGGACGAGTCAGGGAGATTTGGAGATGGAGAATAAGGGAGTTTCTGCTCCTTGCTCTGACCTTTTCAATGAAGTGTGAGGTGAGACTATCAGCTAAGAGGGGAAAACAGGAGGGAGAGGACTAGAGGCTTGAGAAGAGAGGGAAGAGTATGAGAGAGGTAATTTTGGAGAACTAAGCGTAGTAGATGTTAGACAGTTTTGAGGGCCTATTTGAGATTTGTAGTCATGAACTTTTAAATGAAACCACAGAGTATGTTTTTCTCTGGCAATTTTAGTGATTGGGTACAGGCATAGAGAAAGCAATTATGTGGTAAAAGTATAAAGATGAGAGAGAGGGACAACAGAGTTAAGGTTATTTGCAAGGAAGTGATTATACATGAAATCCAAGTTGGGTGAGGAAGGAAGTGAGGACATGAGAGTGGGTGACAGCGAAAATGTAGGAAAGTCTGAAATTCCAACCAAAATATGAATAAGGAATTGTTTGTTTTGTTTTGTTTCACTTTTATGGAACCTGACAGGCTGATTCTAAAATTTGTATGAAAACACAAAGGGTCGAGAATGGTTCAGGGTAGTCCTGAAGAAGCAGGCTGGAAGACTTGCTGTAGCAGATCGGGATTCGTTTTCAAGACATAGTAATTTAGGCATATGGTGTTGCTCACAGAGACCAATGCAGTGTTGGTCACAGAGTGCTACGTGAACGGAGAGCTCAGGTGTATACAGAAACCTGATTTGAAGCAGAGCTGACATTGTACATAGGGTGGAATGGACGTGCAATAAATGAGGTTGGTAAAATAGGTTATCCATATCAAACAAATGAAAATCGATCCTTAACTCACACCCTACATATGCATTAATGACTTCAATACGAAAATCAAAACTATAAAACTTTTCCAAGAAAATATAGAATATACAGTAGTTATGATCTCAGGGTAACCAGTTAACTGCCATAATATTTTGAATTTAATTTAAAAAGGCCCACCGCTTGCATCTATAGACGGTTATGGCAGTTAACTGGGTAAAAAAATAATTTATTTAAAAGGAAACAAGAAGCACAACCATAAAAGAAGGAACTGATATACTAATACATTAAAATTACTAACTTCTGTTCAAACAACATGGGTATAAAGAAAGTTAAAAGACAAGTCACAAGCTAGGAAAGGGTATTTTCAACACATATCACCAAAAAGAAGAGTGTATGTCACACAATTATGTTTATACTACATGTAAAAGCCAAAAAAGGTCTATGGGCCCCAAACTTATATGAGGATACAGGCTGAGAAAAACATGAGGCATTCCTAATAGAAAAGGATGAGTCACTCCCAGGGAGCAGGACTGGGTCTGTTTAAAGGAGCAGGTGACATGTGCTTCAGCTGGATTTCAGATTGAGACCAGGGACTACTGTGTGTCAACCCGCCCCTCCTTTGTACAGGAGTGTTAACTGCAGCTACCCCATCCCGGTATCACCATAGTATCTTGGGTTTGCAGAGGGCAAGTACGCTTGTCTCTTTAACTCAAGGTCTTCACTTTTAACAGAAATCATACTCAGGTGTGGTATCCAAAGAACTGTGCCTGTACCTGATTAGAGGACAAGATCCTGGAACTTGACCCTGCTGAAATACTAGTATAAGGAAGCTTTGGGTACTTCGGGAGAGAATGAATGCGATTTTGCAAGTAGGAGGGATGTGAATTGTGGCAAGAGGGCAGACAATGGAAGAAAGTCACCGATGGCACCATCAATTCCTTCCCTTTTGCACAGGGAGGGACACCAAAGTTGGTGTCCAATTCCCCTCCCTTTGAATCTGGGCTGCCTTTAATGACTTGAGCAACAGAACACAGTGAAAATGAAGTGCCAGGCCACCCACGGACAGTCATAAAAAGCCTGGCAGCTTCTGCCTTAGAACATGTGTGCTTGGCACATTTCCTCTTAGAGTCCTGGCCACCAGGTAAAAAGTCCGGGCTACTCTTCTGTAAAACAGGTGTGGGGAGGGAGCACCGAGGGAGCAGACACTGAGTGACTACTCAGCCCAGGAGGCCTTCAGGTGACTCCAGTCCCAGCCACTGTCTGACACAACTGCCTGAGAGATCCCCAGGAGAACTGCCTGGCTGAGCACAGACGCAGCCCTTTAGGACTTTTTTACACAGTGATACCCGGACACCATGCTTTTGAGCCCCCCTGCCATCCTCTTCACTTTGTTCTAATTGTCCTCATCTAGGTTAATGATGTTGTAGAAATGTTTGTCTTTATAATTCCGCCTGCTTTCCAAAGAGGGTGAATCCTGTTACTCTGGACAGTTCCTTGCTGATGGATTAGGATTTATAAGCTTGGAGCTAGGAACTGGATGGAGGTGGAGAGTAGGTTCAAGTCGAATTGCTCTGCTTTATAAAGGAATCCAAAGCGCCTGGGGAAACTGAGGGGAGACGGGAAACCAGAGCCAGAAATGCTGGGCAAAGAATCAAAAAACAGTGAAGAGAAAGAATGGTCAGTGGCACCAGAGACAATGAAACTCAGGAAAGTCTGATGGGAGCAGTAAGATGTTAACGTTGGCGTATCTACACTAATAAAAGAGAAACATGGTAATTAGTGTACGACCGCTACCCTTTTCATTGGCTAATCAGTGAGTATATGCAAATTAACTGTCAGCCAAGATGGCGGCCGGCAGCCAGGCAGCTGGAAGCAAACATGAGGCTTGCTTGCTGCAGTGAAGGAGGACTCCAACGTTCCCCGCCTGCGCTGCCGGCCTCTGAGCTGGCAGTTTGAAACTTTGTAACAAATATAGAAGCTAAACAAAACCCCGGGATCTCAGAGCTGGAGTTATACATTGTTTCGATTATAGAACGAAAACAAACCAGCGGAAGCCTCAGAGCTAGAGCCAGAGCTAAAGCTGGCCCAGAATAAAATAAAAAAAAAGAGAAAAAAAAGGAGCAATTGGGAACTTCAGTCAACAATTGCCAGCCTGAAAGCAGCCCTCAGCCCCTCACCCAGACTGGCCAGGCACCCCAGTGGGGACCCCCACCCTGATCCAGGACACCCTTCAGGGCAAACCAGCCGGCCCCCAGGCCTCTATCCTATATAGTAAAAGGGTAATATGCCTCCCAGCACCGGGATCAGCGTGACAGGGGGCAGCGCCCAAACCCCCTGATGGCCCTGCGGCTCTGTGTGTGACAGGGTGTGGTGCCCCAACCGCCCCCCCCACACACACACACACACGAGCCCTGCTCTGTGTGTGACAGGGTAGAGCCATAACCTCCCCATCGGCCCTGCCCTGAGTGTGACAGTGGCGGCGCCCCAACCCCCTGATCGGCCCTGCTCTGCGGGTGATAGAGGGCAGCGCCCTAACCCCCTGATCCGCCCTGCTCTGTGTGTGACAGGGGGCGGTGCCCTAACTCCCCTATCGGCCCTACTCTGTGTGTGACAGGGGGGAGCTCCTCAACCCCCTGATCGGCCCTGCTCTGTGCGTGACAGGGAGGAGCTCCCCAACCCCCTGATGGGCCCTGCTCTGTGCATGACAGGGGGGAGCTCCCCAACCCCCTAATGGGCCCTGCTCTGTACATGACAGGGGGCAGCGCCCAACCCCTTGATTGGCCCTGCTCTGTGCGTGACAGGGTACGGAGCCCCAACCCCCCTGATGGGCCCTGCTCTGTGCGTGACAGGGAGTGGCGCCGCAACCTCCCCATCGACCCTGCCTTGAGTGTGACAGGGGGCGGTGCCCCAACCCCCCAATCGGCCCTACCCTGAGGGTGACTGAGGGTGGCATCGCAACCTCCCAATCCGCCCTGCTCTGTGCATGACAGGGGGTGGCGCCCCAACTCCCCAATCAGCCCTGCTCTGAGCCCGACCAGGGGCTGCACCTAGGGATTGGGCCTGCCCTCTGCCACCCGGGAGCAGGCCTAAGCCAGCAAGTCGTTATCTCCCAAGGGGTCCCAGACTGCGAGAGGGCACAGGCCGGGCTGAGGGACACCCCCCTTCCCCCCCCCCCCAAGTGCACAAATTTTTGTGCACCGGGCCTCTAGTACAGTATAAAACCTCTCACCTGACATAAAATCTTCAGTAAAATATACATTGCTCAGTCGATGATGTGAGTAGATTCTTTAGCAAAATTTCATGAGGTGATACTTCATCATGCAAGCATGATGAAATGGAAGAATGGTGGGCAGCCAATCTATCAGTTACATTTTAGAAAAATGTTGCCTGAAACAGGTACTCAGTCCTGTAACCTGGCATTAAAGAACTCCCCTGAAACTAAAATTGACCATTAATAAGAATTTTGGGCCCTTACTAGTGTTTCTCACTGGTTAGAGTGTCGGCCAGTGCATCAAAGGGTCTCTGGTTCAATTCCTGGTCAACGTTTGCTCTCCGTCCCCTAGTTAGGGCCCATGCGGGAGGCAAGCAGTCGATGGGTCTCTCTCACATTGATGTTTCTCTCTCTCTCTCTCTCTCTCTCTCTCTCTCTTCCTATCCCTTTCCCTCCCTTCCATGCTCTCTGAAAAGCAATGGAAAAAAAAAATAACCTCTAGTGAACATTAACAAAACAACAAAAAAAGAATTTTAGGTGAAGTGGTACAATAGTTTTGACTCATTATACTTATTCTTATCTAGCCTAGCCTATTTCTCCCCATGTTATTTCAGAGAACATCACAGGAAGTAGTTACACATCTTGATGAAATCCAGATGCTACATATAAATGCTGCTCCCCTAAACTGCCAGTTTAACATCCCTGTCAAAAAAAAAAGTAATTAGATTTGTCTTACACCGTATGTTTTTAGAATTATGCAACTTCTGTATGTGTTCAAAAACCCCATCCTTTTAATTAATCATTCTACAATCTTGACAAGAATTGATATTATGCACACTGCCTCTTAGAAAGGGCCCACTGCTGCCTGAAACCTGGAATGCTTATTAACCCAGCTGTGTTTGGGGAAGAATGTTTGCAAACCAGGTGCTCCTGGGCCATCTCTGATGACTCTGGTGCACCCTGTGTATTGTACCACTGGCCACATGTACAGATAGGTGGCCCAAGATCGCACCGGAGAGGTGTTGCCTCCCGCCCACTTATTGGCTACCTCTAAGGATCCCAGACTCTGGTTCTGTATGAATAAGGCAGTATCCTAAGAATAGATTCCCTGGGAAACACGTAACGCTGAAGTCTCTAATTAGTGGTTGGGCACCTCTAGTGTCAAAGGCTAGCTACCTACTAGTACAGCGGTTCTCAACCTGTGGGTCGCGACCCCTTTGGGGGTCAAATGACCCTTTCACAGGGGTCGCCTAAGACCATCGGAAAACACATATATAATTACATATTGTTTTTGTGATTAATCACTATGGTTTCTGTTCAATTTGTAACAATGAAATTGGGGGTCACCACAACATGAGGAACTGTATTAAAGTGTCACGGCATTAGGAAGGTTGAAAACCACTGCACTAGTAGCTCATCCCTGCTCGGTTTTGAGAAAATCATAGGGGTTAATCAGCATTTTGTTTAAGAACAGAAAAGAGAAAAGCTGATGTGACAAAGAGCGGAGTTTGTCACTAGAGGAGCGGAGCACAAGTTCAAATATGCGTTATAGGAAAAAGGATGCTGACCAAGGCTGCTGGCCTAAGGAAAAGACATCTGATTCTGCAATAAAGCTGGAAAAGCGGAATTGGGGCAACTCTATTTCCTAGTGTAAGAATAGATGTCTGGACATGATGACAGGTTTAGAAATTCAAATGAAAAGCAAATAGAGAAGTAAAATAAAAAAGGCTGGCATTAGGCTAGGAATGTCCCTGGAACTTCCTTCCAGTCGATGCCAGACCCTGTTGATCCTTTTCCTTACATCTCTTATTACTTTTTGAAGATAAACTATCTCAAACAGTTTGGCTCTGCGAGTGGTAAAGTGAATAAACATGCCTTTCGGCTTTAACAAAGGTATAGAGACTGTGGGAAGTGAATTGCCACTTTAAAAACGCATATAATCCCATATGTATGAAACAATGTGCTCTACGGGGGTTGCTCTGTGACCCTAGAAGGACTGCATTGGTTTCAGGTGCTAGTGTGAACCTTTATGGAAGAAGGTGTGTCAGATAACAGGATGGCTCACCTATGTCTATTCCCAGCTCCCCTCACTCCTCACCTACCTCATCTACAGAGGAGGGTGTTTAAGTCAAATAATCTCTTTTCAACTCTCCCTTGCAGCAAATGTGTGTGTGTGCGACCATGTCAAAAGCTAAGAACTGAGACATTCTTTAATATTTAAGTTGTTGGACAAAGTACAACAGAGGAAATAAATTCGTATTATTCACTCTGTAATGCATTCAACCAGCACTCATTAAACTCTTTTTAAAACATTACTACATGCCCTGACTGGTTTGGCTCGGTGGATGGGGCGTCGGCCTGCAAACTCAAGGGTCCCGGGTTCGATTCCAGTCAAGGGCGTGTGCCTTGGTTGCGGGCACATCCCCAGTGGGGGGTGTGCAGGAGGCAGCTGATGGATGTTTCTAGCTCTCTGTCCCTCTCCCTTCCTCTCTGTAAAAGATCAATGAAAATATATTTTTTTAAAAAAACATTACTACATGGCCAGGCCAGTGTGGCTCAGTGGTTGAGCATCGACCTATGAACCAGGAGGTCACAGATCTATTCCAAGTCAGAGCACATGCCTGGGTTGCAGGCTCGGCCCCAGTAGGCGGTGTGCAGGAGGCAGCCAATCAATGATTCTCTTTCATCATTAATGTCTCTCTCTCTCTCTCTCTCTCTCTCTCTCTCTCCCTTCCTCTGAAATAAAAAAAATAAAGATAAAAAATAAAAAGAACATTATTGCATGGTAAATGGTGGAGCTCAAATGATGAGCCAAAGTCCCAGCCCCAAGAAACTCATAGTTTATTCTGAAAAACAGAGTTGTGACCATTAGCATAAAGGCAATAAGAGAGGACTCTGCTGGGGAGGAGGAAGAAAGCTTCACAAAGATAATGACAACTAAGCTGACTCAAGTACATCAGGTCAACAAGAGAGGTGTGGCTGCTGGGAACACCAGGGCCAAGCTGAATTTGCTCAAGGAGTAAAATAATTGTCAGTTTTTGCTACTTACTGGTTTTCACAAACTGAACTAATAGCTCACAGTAGTTCATCACTGGATCATTCATGTTCTGCATTATTGCTGCAGTTACTCTTCTCTAAAGAAACTTGTACTTGTCTCTTTTACCAAAGACAATGTGGTTTGGCCTTCATATATTAAGAACCTTTGGGATGGTTGTCATTGGCCTCAGGATGCTCTGCTTAGGTGCAGTATAAGTCACTGACAAAAAATAAATAAATCATTGGCTAATGAAGAAAAAATATAGAAATGTTCTATCATCCTTTTCCTTTCCATTGGCTCTGAAAAAGTCTATAACCAGCCTGGAGCTATGTTTAGACAATCATAATACATTCTACACAGAAAAGCTGGAATCCCAATAAATCAAAATGACATTTTCCTATAATGGAAATAAAATGCAAACAGGCTAAGTATCCAACAGTTTGGTTTAGTAAATTATGGTGTATCAACATAACAGAAAATATTCAGACTCTAAAAATGACAATTAAGATAATTATGTGTGGTATGTGGAAAAAGAAAATGAATATAATTTATACATATGATTGCAGTAAAATGCATCTGCTTGTCAAATATTACTTGGAAATAACATGAAAAAAATTAAAATCAGGAACTGTAGTTGGGAAATTTCTGGCATGTTTTCTTTTCAAAATTTTCTTTAATGCTACTGATGGGTCATCTTTTAATTTTTACTTTCAGTAAAAGACCTATCTGAAGTGGGTCTCTTGTAGACAGCATATGTATAGGTCTTGTTTTTTTATCCATTCAGCTACCCTGTCTTTTGATTGGAGAATTTAATCCATTTACATGTAAAATGACTATTGAGAGGTAAATGGTTATTGCCCTTTTATTATTTACTAGAGGCCCAGTGCACGAAATTCATGCATGGATAGGGTCCCTAGCGGCGGCCGGCCAGGGCCTTCCTTCATTCCGCGCCATCCCCTGGTGGTCAGTGCATGTCATAGTGAGCAATAGTACTCCCAGTCAAACTCCCGTGGCTACACTTTGCATATTAGCCTTTTATATATATTGATTTTTTTCTTCTTCTTAAAGAAGTCCCTTTAACTTATAATACTGGTTTGGTGGTGATTAACTCTTTTAGCTTTTTCTTGTCTAGGAAGCTCTTTATCTCTCCTTCAATTTTAAATAATAGCCTTGCTGGGTAGGGTAGTCTTGGTTTTAGGTCTTTGCTTTTCATCACTTTGAATATTTTGTGCCAATTTTTCTGGCCTACAATTTTTTTTGTTGAGAAATCAGCTGTCAATCGTATAGGAGCTCCCTTGTAGATAACTAACTACTTTTCTCTTGCTGCTTTTAAAATTCTTTGTCTTTAACCTTTGGCATTTAAATTATGATGTGTCTTGGTGTGGGCTTCTTCGAGATTATCTTGTTTGGACTCTCTGTGCTTCCTGGACTTGTATGTCTGTTTCCTTTACCAGGTTAGGGAAGATTTTAGTCATTATTTCTCAAATATGTTTTTAATTTCTTGCTCTCTCTCTTCTCCTTCTAGTATCCCTATGATGCAAATGTTGTTATGCTTGATGTTTTTCCAGAGGTCCCTTAAACTATCCTGATTTTTAAAATTATTTTCCTTTTTTTTTTTTTTTGCTGTTTCAATTGGGTGTTTTTTGCCTTCCAAATTGCTGATTTGATCCTCTACTTCATCTAATCTGATATTGATTCCTTCTAATGTATTCTTCATTACAGTTATTGCATTCTTCATTTCTAACTGGTTCTTTCCTATATTTTCTATGTCTTTTTTTTCTGCTTACTATCTCCTTGTTTAAGTTCTCACTGAGTTCATCCATCCTTCCCCTAAATTCCTTGAGCGTCCTTATAAACAGCGTTTTGAACTCTGCATCCGGTAGATTGTGTGCTTTCGTTACATTTAGTTCTCTTTCTGAAGTATTCTCCTGTTCTTTCATTTGGGACATGTTTTGTTGTCTCCTCATTTTGGCTGCCTCTCTGTGTTTGTTTTTATGTATTAGGTAGCTCTGTTATATCTCACAGTCTTGGCAGGGTGGCCTTATGTAGTAGGTGTCCTGTGAGGTCCAGTGGCACAGTCTCCCTGACCACCTAAGCTGGGTGCTCCAGGAGAGGCCCTTGTGTGCCCTCCTGTTGCAGTTGAGCTTTGATTGCTATGGCACATCAGTAGGTGGAACTGATCCTCAGGCTGACTGACTGTGAAAACTGGCCAGGAGCACAGCATAAAAGCTGCTGTACAGGGGCAGACCCCACACAGCAGGATACACCCCAGTGAGCTCTGTGGCTGGTGAGACTCCTGCACATAAACTTCTCCAATGAAGCTTTGCTTAATTTTTTAAAACCATCAATATTCAGATTCTATTAAATGAGTGTAGCTCCAAGAAATTATAATGGAAAAATGTTACCTTGAAAAACGAATGTTTCTTTTATTTCCAGAAATATTTTTTAATAAAAAATGTTTGCTTTTCGTGTTATATTGATACCTCCTAAATCTGACTGTGAGAGAATCATATGGTCTTTAAACATTTGATGGTATAGTATAAAATAAAGAAATGAAAAGAAGAGATAGCCTTTTCTTTTGGGACTGAATGTTTAAATTTTAAAAAGAAAGTAGTATTTCTAAATTAGATGAAGACTCTACAAGAGGTTGGTTTTCACCAGTAGTTGTTCAAGATTGGTGGCATCTTTAAGCTATTGAAAACAAGGAATATAAAAGGTGGCTTGGCCCTGACTGGTTTGGCTCAGTGGATAGAGCGTCAGCCTGCGGACTGAAGGGTCCCAGGTTCGATTCCGGTCAAGGGCATGTACCTTGGTTGCGGGCACATCCCCAGTAGGGAGTGTGCAGGAGGCAGCTGATCAGTGTTTCTCTCTCATCGATGTTTCTAACTCTCTATCCCTCTGCCTTCCTCTCTGTAAAAAATCAATAAAATATATTTTTAAAAAAATAAAAGGTGGCTTGTACAAGAATCTAGCAACTAGTAATTTCTACCAACTGGTATCTCTGTAAACCCAAGTACACTGATAATTGATGTGCATAATAGTCACAATAGTGTAACTGCAATCCTGAATCACCTCTGAGTAACCAAAGGAAAATTGTGTTCAGTACAGCATTTTGAATACGTTATTGATTTTGAAGATTCTAAGTTTTCAAACTATGTGTGGCATGTTTGATAATAAGCTATTAGCCAGAATATTTCATTACTCAGAATTGCCTGTCCTCCCCCATCTGTACTGGTTTCAAAAATAGAATTTCTAGACTCAAGGTATAAAATCTAGTCATTCAATATTTGTAGTGAAAACTTCTTAAAACTGATCATTCTAGAGGCAATCACTGAATGTCTGTAAGGGACTTTAGAGATTATCTAACCAACAAACATGTTACATTTGAGAAAACTGATACCAAAGGAAGAGGCTAATACATGTAATTAGTGGTAGATGCCCAAACAAAGCAGTTTTTCCAAATTGAGGAAAGAAATGGTAGAAACCAAAGCAACTGAGGCTCCCAAAACTGGCAGGGCAGGGTCTCAAAGAAAAGTGTGCTCAACAGAGAAGGAGCTCAGAAACTTAAATAGGATCCCTTGAGTTAGGGGCCAAATCAGAAGCTGTGTATGTTCAGGATGAGACGTCACAAGGTTTAGACCAGTGATTCCCAAAGTGGGCGCTACCGCCCCCTGGTGGGCGCTGCAGTGATCCACGGGGGCAGTGATGGCCACAGGTGCATTTGTTTTAACTTTTTTTGTATTACCTTTCTATTCTGAGTTCAATAAATAGTTTCATAATTTCAAACTTCAATGTTTCTAATTTACACCTTTCTTTACTATATTTTACGAAAAAGGTAGAAACATTAATACATATATCTTTCTGTTTAATTGCTATTAAAATTTTAAAAAAATTAATTTCCAGGGGGCACTGAGTAATATTTTTTCTGGAAAGGGGGCAGTAGGCCAAATAAGTTTGGAAACCACTGGTTTAGACTGAGAAGAAACACCAAGGAAAGAACATCTACTGGGAAAAGAATAATTACTGGGAACTGAACAAATGCTGGAGCTCACACAGGGCTGGGACATTCTCCAGTGCTGATCAACCAGAGAGCTGAGCCCCATGATGGGACCAGTGCCCTTATAAGAGGAGGAAGAGACACCATGGCTTCCCCCCTCTCTGCCATGTGAGGACACAGCGAACAGGTGGCCATCTGCAGGACAGAAAGAGGGCCCTCTCCAAGAACTGAATCTGCCGGCACCTTGATTATGGACTTCCCAGTCTCTAGGTGTTAGGTCTGATCAAATAATTGAATCAATACCCCCTCCCTTGGGAACTGACCTTTGGGCCACTTCACAATGGACATTCCACTTGTCTAGACCACAATCCACTTGCTAAGACCATTATCGCTCCCCTCCGGACTTCCCAGAATCCACACCTGCACAGAGAAAATTCTCTGGCCAGAAAAAGCCTTCTTAGAGTCCTTTAAAACCTCTGACTCCCTATCTTTGGGGCTCAGCCCATCTGGTGTCCAGATGACCTAATCCTATATAATAAAAGCATAATATGCAAATTGTCTCCTCAGGTGGTCGTTAGACGGAGAGTTCCACTGCTTGCTATGATGTACGCTGACCACTAGGGGGCAGCGCAGAACATGGTGGGCATCGGCAATGTGGTGCTGGCAGCAGGCGGCAGTGGAGGGGCTGCCAGCCCTGACAAGAGCAGGACGGGAGGACCAAGGCAGGATGGTGGAGCAGGTGAGTGGGTGGCGCCAGGGTCAAGGCAGATGCAAGCAGGGCCGATTGCTCCACAGACAGACCAGTGACGGAAGCAGGGGGTGAGGGAGCCGAGGGGGGGTGGGGGGGGAGGGAGAAGGGCCAGCCCTGATCGATCACCCCACAGGCGGGATGGTGGAGTAGGTGAGGGGGCAGCGCCAGGCCAAGGCGGGGTGCCAGGCAGGGTGACGGGGCTGCAGGGCTGTAGGGCTGCAAGGCTGGGGGCGCGAGCTGGGGCCCGATCTCCACAGGCCACCCCAAGAGACCCCACCCGTGCATGAATGCGTGCACCAGGCCTCTAGTAATTTCATAATTCTTTACCCCTTTTGGCCTCATGCATTCCTCCTTGTGCGACTAACACTAGAACTATAAGAAATAAATGTCTGTGGTTTAAGTCACCAGTCCATGGTATTCTGATACAGCAGTCCAAGCTTTTCTGTCACTTTTTCTGCCTCCTCTATAGCCTCAGCCTGCTTAGCTTTGAATTTAAATGTAGAGCTCGCTCTTCAACTTTCAGTCCTAAATCCTTGCTACCGGTCACTGTCTCAGCTCTAATCACAATGGTATCCCTCCTGCCCCCATATTCACGAAGCCCCCGTCCATCTAACTCAGGGCCTTTGTCTTCTCTGTTAGGAAAGTTCCTCTTTCTCACCAGCCTAAATATATATTTCTTTCATATTTTACTTTAGTCCTCACTTTTTCAGGGATGCCTTCTCCTACTTATCTAACTAGGTCAAATCCCCCTGTTATATGCTTTCATAACACTATGCTATTCTCATGAGTACTAAGCACCATAGTAAGTTATGTCTTAAACATTTTTTAAATTTAGTATCTTATATACTATTCTGTGAGCTCCTGGGGGAACACTGAAAGCCCAGCATAAATATTTATAAAAAATGAATGCCCTCCTCACAATATCATTTCATAAATTATTTGCAACAAATTTTCCTAATGGTCCATAAGTATTTGTTAAAAGAATTAATGGCTCTCCCTGTGGTCCACTGTCTTACCTATTAAATAGGAGCCTCCCCTGCTCACCACAGAGGGGCTTTAAACAGATAAATAAATAATTAAAGTGTTTGATATTAAAATTTAAAATTGTATCAGTTTGGATAGGCTAAATAAACTACTGAATCAAACAAATGCAAACACCTGTGGCTTGAATACAACAGAAGTTTGTTTCTTGTTTATGTAATAGTTGAGAACGGGTGTTCCGGCCAGCAGGCAGCTTTTCTCCGTGCATTGACTTAGGAATTAAAGTTCCTTCCATTCTGTGGCTTCCCTGTGGTCTTATTATCATCTGCATCCAACCAGTGAAAACAGCATGGAGGAGGAGTCCCTGCTCTCCGAAAGCCCCAGCCCCATAGAGGGGCCCCACCAGTCACTCTGTTCACCAGGGAACTGACTTGATACCATTACTAAAGAAGAAGGAAAGCATACATTTTGCAGGCAGCCAGGGGTCTCTGCTACTATCACCCAAATTAAAGTCTCTTTATTGTTTTAGCTTTGCTCTGCTTTTTGAACATGTGGCAATTACAAGTAGTAATAATACTCTGGGCTGAAGTTAGGTCTGATTGAATGGCAATAAAAACCCCCACTTACCATTTCCTAGTGATGAGAGGCAATGCTACTCTGAATATGTTCCACAGTGATTTGGTTGTGCAAGTTGAGTTTTTTCTCACCGTCTGTTCTCCAAAGTAAGAAAAGGAAAAGGAAACATTGAGGAAAAGATACCTATTTATTCCCAGGCACTTCACATAATCTCTTCCAATGACAGTTTAAATGTTACTAGGACCACCCCAGCCAGGGGGCTCAGTTGGTTGGAGTATCACTCCATACACCAAAAGGTTATGGGTTCAATTCCCAGTCAGGGCACATGCTTGGGTTGTGGGTTTGATCCCTGGTCAGGGCACATGGAGGAGGCAGCTAATCAATGTTTTCTCTCACGTTGATATTACTCTCCCCCCACCTCTCTCTAAAAAATCAATTAAAAAGACATCCTCGGGTGAGGATAAAAAAAAAAGTTATTAGGACTAAAAGCTGGCTTCCTCTTCCGACATAATCAATTCTTAGTTATTTATTTGCTGGATATAATCTAATTGCTCCTCCAGGTCTACCCTCCACCCTCTTTTGTGCTTCAAGAGGCTGACTGTTTAAACTGAATGGACTGGTTCCCTTATGCTCTGGCTTCCTGTTAGGTTTCGCTAAAGAAAAGCACCAGCAGGGGTCAAAGCAAAGAAAGGGTCACCATGAACTAGCTCATCCAAAGGCCACAGCTCCTATCAGGAGGGTCCCACAAAGCCTCCCTCCCTCCTCCCAAAAATTTTTCTCTTCTTCCCCTCCCCCCCCCCACACATCTGTTTCACTCCGCCCCACAGCTGCTGGTAACCGCTTCTTCCCTTGCCCCTTTAGAACCAGTGGTGGTGTCTCCCGGTTGTCCAGCCCCAGGGACTGCAGTAACTCTTGTCCTTAGAACTCTAAATTCTACCCGCACTTTGTAAACCACTTCTTTATTGAAATCTCCTCAAATTGGAAACCAATCTGCTTCCTGCTGGGACCATGATTTCTCAAGGTGATTCCTAAAGAATCCTAACTCTAATGATAAAGCACATTAGGAAAAAAATTTATTTT
>NW_005871070.1:8240733-8244606 GCF_000147115.1 Myotis lucifugus | reverse complement strand
CTTCCTTCCTCCTTTCCTCCCTCCCTCCCTTCCTCCTTCCTTCCCTTCCTCCCTTCCTCTCTTCCTCCCTTCCTTCCTTCCTTCCTTCCTTCCTTCCTTCCTTCCTTCCTTCCTTCCTTCCTTCCTTCCTTCCTCCCTTCCACTGAAACAAAACCCATCTGGAGTGGTTTGATGAGGTGCCCGTTTGTAACCTCTATCCCAGAATGTAAGCCCAGTCCCTAGTCCACTGCTCTGATCCAATACCTACATAGCATTTTGCCATTCTGCCTTTTAATACCATGTGCTTTTCCTCCCAACATATCCTACTAGCATTACTAATTCAAGTTAGGTTTACCATATCCTTAACATTTAAAAAAGTAGCCATATCTATCTATAAATCCGTATTATATATTACAGTATTCTGTTTCTCCTCCCAGCAAATTCAACTGCACTGAATTTTGTTCTGGGCACATTTCACATTCCTTCAACTACTAGGTCCATGTTGGGTTCTAATAATATCCTTCCAGGTACTTCCCAACCACACTCAGCTTGTGCTGTTCTCTCCATTATATCATTCCAAACATTAAAAAAATATCAAAGTTCATGACTTCAAAACAAGACCTCTAAAAGACTTGTTGTGTTCCTCCCAGATTGACATGACACAAATAATAACTTTCTTAATTACTTCCAGGAAATGTAATAGAGCATCCTCCCCCCACCCCCGGATGTCACTTTTCAAAGACTGGTAAATAGTCATTTCAGAAGAGTTAATATAATTGCTATGGGGGGAAAAACAACAGTTCTCTTTAACCACGCCACAACATTTTAATATGCTAGATGAGTGTAAAAGCATTTATAAAATCAAAAAACCACTTTTGAAGTATGTTCATTCATTTATTCATTCAACAAATTGTTACTGAGCACCTACTATGTACCAGTCACTATTTGAGGCACTAGGTATTATTAGTGAAAAAATTGGAATGAAATTTCCATTCTCATTGAGTTCAGATTCCATAATATTAGGTTAGAATATAAAATGAGCTATTCCTATTCATTACAGCAATGTAAACATATGTAAGCCAAATGGACAAAATATCAGAAAAGAATATGTAAAAATTAAAATAGTAGGTGGGTGTGGGGAAGCACGGGACTTGGTTGGCATGTCTGTAAGGAGGATTCTCCAAAAGTGGCAGCCCCTACCTTGACTTTTCCAAACAAGTCCGATCCCCCGGGGTGTTTTGCTAGAATCTCTCTGTTTAGTCTTTAAAAACCCGACCTTGTAGAAGCATATACTTTCTCAAGGATACTTACCCTGCTGATTGTATCTAGAGATTAATTTGAGTTCAAGCTGTTGTGACAATAAAAGCCTAAGAAGGCAGGCAAACAGGACTGCTTTTTACTTCTAAAGTAAAACAGTCCCTTAGCCTTCTTTTTCACAGAAACGTGTGTCAGAGCAATCTGTTCATCTGCTGCTCAGGGTCTGCCAGTCAGCCCCGGCAGGTGGGTAGCTAGAAGGGGTCAATGGGGAAGAATTAATATAATTGCTATGGGAAAGTTATCTGTATAACTTGCAACAATGAAGATAAATTTTTAAGAAAGAGATGCAGTTCTACCAAAAAAATGTGGGTATGTTAGAGAAGTTACAGATTATTTCTTTCTCTATTCAATATGAAATCCATGAGTTAATTATTTAAAAATAAAAAATAAACAACTCATTGGCCACCTGTAAACACTACTAGTATACCAACTCATTATTCTGAGCATTGATAAACAAATAAAATGACCATTGTCTTAGTCCATTCAGGCAGCTATAACACAATATCACTGACTGGGTAGCTTATAAACATCAGAAATGTACTTCTCATAGTTTTAGAGGCAGAAAGACCAACAAGGAGTACAAATAAGATCAAATGTGACATCTACTTTCAGCATCACTATGAAACAGGGAATACTATGAATTTCAAATCACCTACAAGTCGAGAAGTGGAACTTACAGTCCAGCATAGCTCCCACTGCTGGTGCCCGCCTAAGGATGTAGAGAGCAATGGCACAGGAGGATTAAGAAACTCAGGGGGAGGGGGGGGGGAGAAATAGCAGATCACAAACAAAATTACCCTGGAAAGAAAAAGTCCAAAATAAGTGCCAAAATACTGAACACGTAGTAGTCCATGGCACCTGGTGGAGGGGAGGGATTGAAAGTGAGTAGGATCAGAAGAGGTAAAAGAGGAAATATCACTTCTCAGAGGAAAAGTGATAAAAAGGAGTAGAGCCGTTTGGAAGGTGGCAGTGAAGGGACATAAGGAAGTAAAAGGCAAAAATTAAGGATCCTGCAGAAATAAAAGAAAAATAAATCATGTCAACATCTCTCCCACCCACTACCACCACCAATATAATCATCTACTAAGAAGAAAATGCATTTACGAAAACAAGAGAAGAGAATGCTTATGAACCAGAAATTTTCCTGGAAATGCTTTGCAATAGAAAATCAAATTAAACAAATTCCATAAAAGCTTTTGTAAGTGGGGGAAAAAATAGACTATATGAATCAAAACATTTCAACTAAATTTTTCCTAAAGATTTTTCTCTAAAAATGCCACAGATTCAAACTAATTTAAATGACGTCAAACAAATATTTGGATATATTAACAAATCTAGAATCAGAAATCTAAAAAAACAAAAACAACAACAACAAGAAACAGAAATAGACCCAGGAAGACCTATGTAAAGGAAGAAATGCATAAGAGATTGAATGGGGGGGAGGGAGGAAATTTTAAGAAAAAAAAACAAACTGTCTCAGAAATGAAGAATAAGCCTGGCTGGTGTGGCTCACTGGTTAAGCATCAACCCAAGAACCATGCAGTCACAGTTCGATTCCCAGTCAGGACACATGCCCGGGTTGTGGGCTCAATCCTCAGTAGGGGGCATGCAGGAGGCAGCTGATTGATGATTCTCTCATCATGGATGTTTCTATCTCTCTTCCTCTCCCTACTTCTCTCTCTGTAAAATCAATAAAAACATATATTTTTTAAAAGGCTAAAATGAAGGAATAGGCAAAAATATATTAAGCAAAAGGGGATGCTATGTCGATATCAGGCTAAAAGGCATTAAATACGACAAATGATGACACTTTATGATGCTAAAATCCATGACAGCTATGTACCAACTAACCCAATAACGGCCTAATAAAGTAGAAACTACAGGAGATAGAATGAGAAATAGACACTACATAGGATACTTTGATGACAAGTCAAGCAGATGAAAAATAAGAAACTATACAAGGAACATCTAAGCAACATAAGTCATAAGGTCAATCATGTGGATACTACACCCTGATAATAAAGAACATTTTTTTAAGTATAGTGGAACATTCAAAAAATTAATCACATTTTAGGTCACAAAGAAAACATCAAGCTTCATAAAATAGAAATACTGCACACAATACTATGGCATTACAAGCAATAAAACTAGAAAATTTGAAAGAGAAATTGTACAATAAAAAGCCACTTCTGGTTGTGGGCACGTCCCCAGTGGGGAGTGTGCAGGAGGCAGCTAATCGATGTTTCTCTCTCATTGATGTTTCTAACTCTCTATCCCTGTACCTTCCTCTCTGTAAAAAATCAATAAAATATATTTTAAAAAAGAGAATATTAAAAAAAATAAAAAAGCCACTTCTGCTGGAAATTTAAGTCTTCTATTACACAAGTCTTTTTTTTATATTTTATTGATTTTTTACAGAGAGAAAGGGAGAGAGATAGAGAGTCAGAAACATCAATGAGAGAGAAACATCGATCAGCTGCCTCCTGCACACTCCCCACTGGGGATGTGCCCGCAACCAAGGACATGCCCTTGACCAGAATCGAACCTGGGACCCTTGAAGCTGCAGGGCTGACGCTC
>NW_005871070.1:8165416-8240633 GCF_000147115.1 Myotis lucifugus | reverse complement strand
TCTGCAGGCTGATGCTCCTCTCCATTGAGCCAAACCGGTTAGAGCTTCTACACAAGTCTTGAGTGAAAATGAGAAATATAAACATAAGTTAAGAATCTCTGAAAAAAAAATTGATGACAATGAAAACTGTGAATCAAATCTGTGGGTATGTTTGAAGCAGTGACCAAGGAGAATTTCTAGCCTTTTGCTGTAGGCAGAAAATAATAAAGACATATTCACTTCCTAGTCCCTAGAACCTGAGAATATTGTCTCTTTGGCAAAAGTGATTATTGAATGAAGAATCTTGAGCAGAAGAGCTTATTCTGGATCATCCAGACCAGTCAGGCCCTAAATAGCATCACATGCATCCGAATGTGAAAGAGGCATAGGAAGACAGACACTAAAAAGAACAAAGGAAGCCCTAACCGGTTTGGCTCAGTGGATAGTGCGTCGGCCTGCGGACTGAAAGGTCCCAGGTTCGATTCCGGTCAAGGGCATGTACCTGGGTTGCGGGCACATCCCCAGTAGGGAGTGTGCAGGAGGCAGCGGGTCGATGTTTCTCTCTCATTGATGTTTCTAACTCTCTATCCTTCTCTCTTCCTCTCTGTAAAAAAAAAATCAAAAAAAAAAAAAAAAGAACAAAGGAAGAATGAAGATGGCAGCATAGGTAAAGGCCAGTACTTGCCACCTCCCACAACCACTTCAAAATTACAACTAAAATACAGAACAACCATCATTCAGAACCACCTGAAAGCTGCTGAATGGAAGTCCTACAGTGAGAGAAGTAAAGAAGAAAGCACATGGAGACTGGTAGGAGGGGCAGAAGCACGGAAGGGGCTGGTCCGACACCCAGGTGTGGTTTTTCTAATTGGGAAAGATAGCTCGGCTCTGGAGGCCTCCCATGAGGAGCAAGGGGTCCCAGCCCCACAACAGACATCTCAGCACAGGGTTCCAGAGCTGGGAAGAGAAGTCACCTTAACTTCGGTCCATAAAAACCAGCAGGGCCCTAGCTAGTTTGGCTCAGTAAATAGAGCACCAGCCTTCAGACTGAAGGGTCCCAGGTTCTATTCCAGTCAAGGGCCCATGCCTGGGTTGCAGGCTTGATCCCCAGTAGGGGGCATGCAGGAGGCAGCAGATCAATGATTCTCTCTCATCATTGATGTTTCTATCTCTCCCATTCCCTTCCTCTCTGAAATCAATAAACGTATTTTTTAAAAAAAGATATATTCACTGCAGGCGAAGGACAAAATGAGACTCTCAATACTTTAGGGTCTAATTACCTTCAACTAGACAAAGATCCTGTCTTCTTCCACAGGTAGTTAAGCTTGCCCTTCTTTTTATTTTGTTTGTTTTAGGTCCTGTACTTGATTAATTTTGTGGCCACAACTGATATGTTTGCAAAAATATATAAGTGGGTATTTTAAAACTCAACAAGCTTGCTTTAATTTTTCACAGTTCTTATAAAATCTTCAAGAAGAAAGCAGTAAGCCCTAACCGGTTTGGCTCAGTGGATAGAGCGTCAGCCTGCGGACTCAAGGGTCCCAGGTTCGATTCCGGTCAAGGGCATGTACCTTGGTTGCGGGCACATCCCCAGTGGGGAGTGTGCAGGAGGCAGCTGATCAATGTTTCTCTCTCATTGATGTTTCTGACTCTCTATCCCTCTCCCTTCCTCTCTGTAAAAAATCAATAAAATATTTTTTATTAAAAGAAGAAGAAGAAGAAAGCAGTAATTAGACTGGCACCCCTGTGAGTGCTCAGTGACATGAAAAGGTTGTTAAAGGGAGACTTCGGAGGGAAGCAAATTCAACTATCAAGTACCAACACAGGCTGCAGGACTCAGTCTTAAGGTCAGTCACGTCTGAGCAGAGAACCCCTCCTGATTCCAATTCAAAATCACACATCAGGGAGCCAAGGGTCATTTCTCAGTTTGCTGACAGTGCCAGGATTCTAATAAATTAGTTCAAAGCTATCTGAATATGCCCCCATCGCAGCTGCTAACGATCGCTGAGTATGCAAAATGGACTCAAGTTCATTAAACAAGTATTTTTCCTTTATATCGTCATATGCATGCAATGCATACACCTAAACAGGTCACGATAATGATTTAAAACAGTTATGCTGTCATTTTTATAAACTAATTTTCTCTTTCATACTGGCCTTGCCTGGATTTGCTATCAAGGCAAGACTGGCCTCATAGAATGAGTTTGAGTTTTCTGTTCTCTAAAAGGACTTGTGGAAGTTTATGCCTTGAAAATTTGGCAGGAATCACCTGTAAAACAATCTGAGCCTGGAGTTTCCTTTCATGATGAAATATTAACTGCTAGTTGAATTCTTTAATAGTTTTAGAACTATTTGGGCTTCTGTTCTTTTTCAAACAGTTTGTTTCTGATATGTGTGGAAGAGGTTAATTCTGGAAAACTTAAAGCCCTTATCTCTTTAAATATTGCCTCACTCTATTCTCACTTTCTGGGACTCCAATTAGATATATATTTCCTCATATGTCTACTCCTTTTTCAGATTTTCTAATTCCTTTTCCCCCTCAGCTGTGGTAATTATGTCTATATCTAATCTACTCTTAACCCCACTCACTGAGTTTTTAAATTTTGAACAATCGTATTTTCCATTTCCAGAAAATTCCCTTTTATTTTCAAGTCTACCTATTCATTCCTGATAGTCTTTGGTTGCTTGCTCATTTTTGCAACTGTGCTGATTATTTCTTCAAATATTTTGAGGATAGTTGCCTTATATTCTGTAGCTGACAATTCTGACAACTGAAGTCTATGGGGTCTAAATCTGTTGCTTATTTTTTTCAGCTGATTCTCATTCATAATGGCTTACCTTCCAATGGGCAGAGTGATCGTGACTGTGAAATGATTGCTTAATCTACAGACCGAATAGTTGAAGATTTCCTCCAGAGACAACGGCTTCTGCTTCTGTTCACGCTGACTATCCCAGGCTGTTTCTTCAACTGGCCACCAGACCAAGGCTCAATATCTTGGTAGTAGTGCGTCAACTGACATGTGCCTTCAGGGAAGCTCTGCCTCATGCTTTTATTGCCCCTACTCCACCGGTTGTCGTATTTGGGGGTAGAGGGTTCTTGGAGACTCCTACTGCCTATTATGAGACCAGAGATGCCTGAGAAAGTGTGTCCCGGAGAGCCACACTGCAGAGCAGAAATCCGACTGCGGTAGTTTGTTCTCTGTTTACTTGGTTAAGCTGCATCTATGTTTCCCAAAATCCTCTCCTCCTGTGGCTGTGGGTTTGAGTTGACTGGGAACTTGTGTGAGATTGAGACGGCAAAAGTGAAGCAATGGCCATTACTCTCTGGAAGTTGTTATAGTCAGACATGGTGACAGAAATATGCAAAGGTACCCAGCAGGATGGAGCGTGTCCTTGCTCTCCTCTGCTCCATGTTCAGTTCTTCTTCCCAACTCCTGACCCTGTGGACCAACAGCAGCCCGACACCTATCACCAGCCACATAGGTGGTAGCTTCCCACAGACCTGCCCAGGAGGTTCCCCATCACTGGACGTGCATGGTTCTCTACACCTGGCCGCTGACCTTTCCTCCAATGATCTGACTCCCTCCTGGACCTTCACTTCCCCTGCTCCTTCTCAACTGCAGAAGATCTAACTCCTATAAAATCCCTTACCCAAAAGCACTCCTAATGTCTCTTCTCTTCAGACTGCACTCTAAGATACCCCATGGTTTTTTTAATAGCTTAATTAATCATTTTTTTCAAAAGCCCAGAACATGCATATATAAAGCTTTCATTAAACCAATGAACCTTTACTGTGCCCTGCTTTATGCTAGGCACTGTTCCAGTCTCTGAGGGCATTTTACTTTTAAATTGATGAAAGGGAGAGAGAGGGAGAGGAAGAGGGAGAGGGAGAGGGAGAGAGAGAGAGAGAGAGAGAGAGAGAGAGAGAGAGAGAAGAAGAAGAAGAAGAAGAAGAAGAAGAAGAAGAAGAAGAAGAAGAAGAAGAAGAAACATTGATTGGTTGCCTCCTGGACATTCCCTGACTAGGGAACCTGCAACCGGGTATGTGCCCTGAGCAGGAATCAAACCTGCCACCTGATGTACGGGATGATGCTCCAACCAACTGAGCCACACTGGTCAGGGCTCTGAGGGCATTTAAAAGATTGCTTCCAGTGAAAGACAAACACATAGAATCACAATGTTATGAGGTAAATTTAAATGATAAAACTCAGGAGCTTTTGATATATTGCTCCCTGGCATACGTCATCGGTTTTGGCTCAAATAAACTCTTATAAAAAAATTTTAAATGATAGAACTCAACACAGACCCAGAAGATAGGCTTCCAATCCAGCTGGGTTTGTCAGAGAAGACTTTCAAATGCAGAAACCCTTGAAGTGTGGAAATAAGTCTCTCAGACTTGAGAAAAGTAAGGCTTCTTCTTTAAAAGGGTTTGGTGTGTTGGTGGGCTGTATTGACAATTCTTCACCATTTTTCTCTATCCCAACTCAAAACACCTGTACTGTAGCAGTCTGTGCTATATTTAGTTTGCAAGTAGTGATTTAGTTTTATCCAAGCAATACCATTTGTCATATAAAATTAAAGTTGTTAATTTAGAATGAATGGGTTTTATAGTTCTTTATATTTCATTTGTGACTATGCTTTGGTTTTATTAGTCTAATAAAAAATTTATACCTAACTTATGTATATACATATTTAAGTTACATTATCATATAATTAATTCAAGTCAACTCCAGATGCAATGAGTTGTTTTTTCTTTAGGAGAAATCTCTATGTTGCTCAGGTTTGAGAAACATGAGGAGTCATCCTTACCTTCCTCTCCCTCACCACCCTACCCTCCTTCCCCAAGAGACAATCACCAAGTCATGCTAATTTCACATCATGACCATTTCTCCTTCCCTCCTCCACCTTCACTAGCCCTATCTTACCTGAGTCCTTCAGTGGTTTGTCTACAGGATCAACGCAAGCCCCTTCCTATGGGCCTCTGCACTGTGTCTGGCCTTCAGCTGGTACAGTGTGTCATTGATCTCACCCTGCCGCTGTTCTGTTCTCATACATGCATGACGGTTATCACAAATGCATGTCCCCAACACAGCCGTTACAAACACAGATGCATATGTGGGCAGAACTTCATTATAAGGTGATCAGCTTGATGACCTAGAATGTGTTTACATTTTTTAAATTATCATCACAATAAAAAACCAAAACGTTTAAAATTCTCACAGATAACTCATGAACAATCCCCTCTCCCTGTTGAGTAAAGCCCAAGCAAACGCATAGCACAGTAGCCCTCAACCCAGGCTACACCCATGAGTAAGGGATCCTCAATTTAAAGTTTAAAAGTTTTAATAACCAATAATACCACCTACTAAAGCAATTATTATGTATGATTTAACACAAAATTGGGAAAATTAACTCAGAAACTATGTGGGGAAAAGGAGAGTTATTATTAAACAGGGTGAGATGTTATACTAATTTTACAGTCTTGACAATACGTATAAGGAGTTCTAATAACACAAAAAGCATCCAAATATTCTGCCTTTCCTCATTCTCTCCCAGAGTTCCTCCAGTTGTTCGCCTAAATAATTGCCTTAGAATACCATTGTTATTCCCGTATGCCGCTGCTAGAAACTTGTCCTGGAGACCTATAAAATTTAGGTGGTCTGCTTCTTCAAAGGAAAATGTTAACTCTATTGATGGGTTGATAATTTTGGAATGAAATAAGTTGCTGAACAAGGTATATTCATTCACTTACTCATTTATCAAATATTTAACAAGCAACAATAACATGTCAGAAACCATTTGGCAGTAGGGACCTAGACCTGTACTGGACAAGACAAACATTCAATGACAACAAGTGGTTGAATAAGTAAATGACATAAGTTCTGATATAGTAAGTACTATAGAAAAAATAAGCCAGGTAAAGAAAGAGACCCACTGGAGGTGGCTAATTTTGGTAGTCAGCCCTACAAATTCTCAGATAAGTACACAGACTTTTTTTTTTCTGCACTAAAAATTTCTGACTCCCTCTCCCATCTAGGTGTTAAGAGATTGAGGCTCAGGCTTAGAATCTGACTTATTTGTTCCCCTTTAGAACACATGGGAATAGTTGAAAAAAATTTGCATGGGGTTACTGAAAAAAAAAAGTCATAATTCCAACCACCTGTTATTTCTAAGCAGAAGGAAGCACAGACTTTTTTTGATTAATTATTAAAAAGCTTCTCATTACAATAGGTCTACTATGCTGAACAAACAAAACATGATCTTGAATATTATTCAGCAATATAAAAGAAGGAAATCCTGCCATTTGCAACAACATGGATGGACCTTGAGGGCATTATGCTAAGTAAAATAAGTCAGACAGTAAAACACTAATATCATATGACTTCACTTATATGTGAAATCTGAAAAAAAACACACAAAATTAACTAATAGCTACAGAGAACAGATTGGTAGTTGCTAGAGGCAGGGAGTGTGATGGGGGTACAAAGTAGGTAAAGTCAGTCAAAAGGTACAAACTTCCAGTTATAAAATAAATAAGTCCTGGGAACATAATGTACAGCATGGTGACTATAGTTAATAATACTGTGTTGTATAATTAAAAGTAGAGTAGATCTCAAAAGTTCTCATCACACACACAAAAATTGTAACTATGTGTGAGGATAGATGTTAACTAGACTTATTATAGTGATCATTTTTCAATATATACATATATCAAACTATAATATTGTAGTAATATAATGAACTAATATAATGTTATATGTCAACTATACTTAATAAAAAATAAATAGAATAAAATTAGGTCCCAACTATGAGATCTTGTCACTGTGAGTTCAACAGCAATTGAGATTTAGAGATCTGGCCTATAGCTAAAAGTTGCCTAAGTATCACCTGGCCATCATGGCTCAGTGTTGAGTGTCAACCTATGAACCAGGAGGTCACGATTTGATTCTTGTTCAGGGCACATGCCCAGGTTGTGAGCTCAATCTCCAATGTGGGGCATGTAGGAGGCAGCTGGTCAATGATTCCCTCTCATCATTGATGTTTCTATCTCTATCTCCCTCTCCCTTCCTCTCTGAAATCAATCTACACTAATAAAAGAGAAAGATGAAAATTGACCATACCTTCACAACACCCACCAGCCAATCAGGAGTGAGTATGCAAATTAACCCAACAAAGATGGCAGGTTGATTTGCATATGCAGGCGCTGAGCAGCCGGGGGCAGGGCAGGACGCTTGTGTCATTGCCATGGCAACAACGCAGGCGTTCTGCACCGCCCCAGCCGCCCTTGGCAGTGTGGGAAGGTGGAAAGGTAGCTCTGGCCGGAGCAAAGGCAGTGCCGGCAGCCAGGGGAAGGAAGGCCCATTCTTGCATGAATCTTCGTGCATCAGGCCTCTAGTAAAAATATATTTTTTAAAAAGTTGTCTAAGTATGATCAGATATTAAGGTCTAACATCTCTGACCTGGCAACTCCACATCTTCCCAAGGTGTATGACCAACTTACAAGGTGTAGTAGACACCACATGCTCAACGTGGCTCCTAAAGTTCTTCCAGAAGAATGCTCCTAGGTTCTGGCAGCTTATGAACAGATAAGAGTTTCTCTAACTTATAGTATTGTACTTCCCGGAACGCTTTATGAAGAGTGGGAGCTAATCTCAGGGGCTAATCAAGAAATCCTGCTGGAAGACTGGGACTGATATCTAAGAAACTTATACCTAAAGCAGTTTCTCAAAGCCATGACCAATGGCATCACTATCATCTGAGAACTTGTTAGAAAAGCAAATTACAGGGCACTATCCCACACACATTGAATCAGAAATCATGGTGGTGAGGCCCAGCAATTTATATTTAACAAGACTTCCGGGAAATTCTGAGGCAGATTTAGAGTTTAAGAACCATTGATCAAAGGCATTCTAAAAAGACATTGTCAGTTTTACCAAGAAGCAGCACAATTGGAAACAACCTGGTGGACAGCACACCTAAAAATTCCAAGAATATGGCAAGCTGATGGAAAAAGCAAAGAATTAGACTTTGTTTTCTAAGAATTGGGTGCTATAATATATGGAACCATTTAGTTCTCTGGTCTAAGTAGTTGGGCAGAATCTGGGTCCAGATCTGGACAAAAGGCAGGGTTGTTGCTGAGGCCAGAGAAGCAACTACCAATAAAATAAGTTCCAGAACAGCAGCAGACTTTAATATTTTATGGTAGAACTAGAGGGAGGCCCGGTGCATGAAATTCGTACACGGGAGAAGGGGTCCCCACAGCCCAGCCTGTAACCTCTCCAATCCGGGACCCCTCGGGGGATGTCTGACTGCCTGTTTAGGCCCAATCCCAGGGACATCCCTCTCACAATCCTGGACCACTGGCTCCTAATCATTCACCTGCCTGCCTACCCAGTCACCCCTAACTGCCCCCCACCCCCGCTGGCCTGATCACCCCTCACTGCCTCTGCATGTTGGCCTGATCACCCCTAACTGTCCCCGCTGCCAGCCTGGTCACCCCTCACAGTCCTCCCCCCCCACCCCCCGCCAGCCTGGTCACCCCACGCAGCCTGCTGTTCAGTTGTTTGGTCATCCCTCACTAACTCCCCTGTTGGCCTGATCGCCCCACACAGCCTGCTTGCAGTCGTTTGGTCAACCCTCACTAACCCCCCTGCAGGCCTGGTCATAGGTAGCCATCTTTGTGAGGGCATGAGGGTTAATTTGCATATTACCTCTTTATTATATAGGATTGGCCATTCTCATGTTCCACCCATACTATGACACATTGAAGACACATCAATTTGCTTTAAGCACAATCCCATCCTGCCTATAAATTATCTTGCACCTCAAATATGGCACACATTTAAAAAAGAAATTATTGTTGTTTTTTTGGTCTCTGTGTCTGGATTTAATTGTTTGCTTCAGAATGCCCAAAGTAATCACAAATATTTGGCTGTGCAAAGAGGATAGTGCTCAAGTACAAATGAGCGGCATGATTTCCTTTAAATAAACACTAAACACACCCCAGTCCTCCAAGCACCTGAGCTCTAGGCCTGTGGATCCAGGAGGACGTCAGGGTTCCTCTCCCCCCAATCAATGCATGGAATCAGGATGCCAGTGGTCATCAAAATAATGAGTTCATTCTAGAGCCCTTCCCAGAGCGCTACACATGATCTGGCTGGGCAAGGACATTGGAATTTCTGGAAGACCAATGGTCCATAACAGTGAAGTATTCCATGCAGCTCTCCTGGTCCCATGTTTAGATGAGGGTTGCACCTAGATGACTTCCTCCAGCTGGTCCTATATGACCAGCATATGGATCTGTGATTTTTGCTAATGCCAGGGCCATTCATTGCATTCACAGCTGTGTCCTTCCCCATGCGAGAATGTGTTAGGCTGCCAGTAATTCCTTCTCTGTGAGAGCCAAGGAGAGAGCCTCCTTGTGTCACTCTTCACGTAGTGGCTTCCATAAACTCTTGGACTCCAGCAGCATAGGAAATATGGTCCCCTGGTATTTTCTCAAGAAAAATAGAAAACAAAAACACTAAGAAATTACATCCTCCAAGATAATTGTCATTAGTAACTAAAGAATTGGTAGAGAAATGCAGAGCTTGCAATCAAGCACACTTGTGGCCCTGATTTCAGAACCTTGGATTGGCTACAAGAAACCCTTTCTAGGCTAATTCCAAAGATTATGGAAGGATTGTATTCTACAGCCTCGAGCATCTGTGAACTAAAAAAGTCAGGCAAAACGGTAAAGACAGTGAAATTCACCTTTGGTGCCCCCTCCCCACACTTCTTTCTGTAATCCTCTCCCACCTCCAGGTAACCCATCACCACCCACATTCAATCAGTCAAATTATTCCACCTTTGCATGTCTCACTCGTCACCTTGACCCAAATGTCTAAGGCTGGGTGAAAACAGCCTTGTCAGATTTCATAAACGTGCAACGATGGCTCAACCTGAAATCAGACACTCTGTCACAAGGGAAACAGAGCTTGTCAAAGAAATTCATATTAAAATTGGGTAGCTCTCAAATTACAGCTTAGAAAACTTTATTTTTAGAGATAAGTTTTATACTTTATACTTTGTACTGTTTCTCAAAAACTAAACTTTAAAAAATGGCACTTCATTTTAAAAAGCATAATTTTACTATTATGGATCCATTAAAATTTTTATCTGTCAATAATTAAAAATCATTGCTATTTTTAAAGAATTTTAATTTTTAGACTCTATTCTGCTTACTCTTAAAGTTGAATAAAGTTAATTTCTTGCCCTGTGAAACACTTCATTCTTTTGCCATATCTAAAATAAACTAATGTATATGTCCTTTCCATTCAAATTCCAGTCACTTACCAGTTGGTAAAACTAGATATATGGTCCTCATGTTGCTTCAATAAAGTCAACATTCTCAACAATGCTCTCAATGTTGTTGAAATATATTTTTGAATATCTGTATATATATTTGAAACATATATTTGAATAGTATATATATTCGAATATATTTTTTAAGATCTTTGAAAATATGTCTTTGAAAAGTCTATTTCCAGGAGTCCAATTTCCAAGTTTTCTTTCCTCGTCTTTTCTTTTTTTTCTTTCTGTTTCTCCCTGACAACAAAAGGGCTAAGGAAAATAAACTAAGGGTGAAAATATTTACAGGGTGTAATTCATCTAGGACTCCTATTTAAAGGAGAGTGTGAGATTCAGGACTTTTGTTTACGAGTTTTGTTTCCACCTTGCCAAGTATGGAAGGTCCCGTGATGTTTTCTTTACCATCTTGCGGTGGCCTGTCATCCTGCTGTCCCAGGAAGGGAAGAACAATCCATTTATGAGGATAGGTGGGAACAGTATGCCCCCAACAGTCTTGCCAAAAAAAGCACACAGGCCTGGCCAGTGTGGCTCAGTGGTTGAGCATCGACCTATGAACTTCATGGGTTTGATTCCTGGTCAGGGCACATTCCCGAATTGTGGGCTCGATCTCCAGTAGGGGGTGTGCAGGAGGCAGCCAATCAATGATTCTCTTTCATCGCTGATGTTTCTCTCTCTCTCCCTCTCCGTTCCTCTCTAAAATTGATATATATATCCTATCTAATAATAGACAAACATGGTAATTAACCGTACCTCCGACACACTTCCCATTGGCTGATCAGGGCGATATGCAAATTAACTGCCAACCAAGATGGTGGCCGGCAGGCAGGCAGCTGAAGCGAACAGGAGGCTTGCTTGCTCCAGTGAAGGAGGAAGCCAAGGTTCCCCGCCTGCCGCTGCTGGGCTCTGAGCTTGCACTCTAAGCAACTATGTTGCAATTATAGAAGCTAAACAAACCCCATGCTTTTAGCCAGCCGGCTGAGCTGGAGTTGCAACAGTGTTTCAATTATAGAACCCAAACAAACCAGATACCTGCTTTCAGCAGCCAAGGCCTCAAGCTGGAGCCGAGCCTCAGAGCTAAAGCCGGCTCTCAGTTCCAGTTACAGCCATAGAAGGTAAATAAATCCCAGAATAAAAAAGAAAAAGAAAAAAAGGAGAGGTTGGGAGCTTCAGTCACCCGCCAGCCTGAAAACGGCCCTCAGCCCCTCACCCAGACTGGCCAGGCACCCCAGTGGGGAACCCCACCCTGAAGGGGGTGTGACCAGCTGCAAACAGCCATCATCCCCTCATCCAGGTTGGCCAGGCACCCAAGCGGGACCCCCACCCTGATCCAGGACACCCTTCAGGGCAAACCAGCCGGCCCCCACCTGTGCACCAGGCCTCTATCCTATATAGTAAAAGGGTAATATGTCTCCCAGCACCGGGATCAGCGGAGCAGCGAGGCCTCACTGCCCTGGTGTCAAGCAGAGCCACGAGGCCTCCCAGCACTGGGATTAGCGGAGCCACAAGGCCTCCTGGCCCCTGGAGCAGCGTGACAGGGGGCAGCGCCCAAACCCCCTGATCGCCCTGCGGCTCTGTGTGTGACAGGGGGCGGGGCCACAACCTCCCTATCTGCCCTGCTCTGTTCGTGACAGGGGAAGATGCCCCAACCCCCTGATCGGCCCTGCTCTGTGCCTGATAGGGGGGAGCTCCCCAACCCCCTGATCGGCACTGCTCTGTGTGTGACAGGGTGCGGTGCCCCAACCCCCCCGTGGGCCCTGCTCTGTGTGTGACGGGTGGAGCCGAAACCTCCCCATCGACCCTGCCCTGAGTGTGAACAGGGGCGAGTGCCCCAACCCGCCATGGGCCCTGCTCTGTGTGTGAACAGGGGGGAAGCTCCCCAACCCCCTGATCGGCCCTGCTCTGTGCATGACAGGGGGGAGCACCCCAACCCCCTGATTGGCCCTGCTCTGTGTGTGACAAGGGGTGGCATCGCAACCTCCCGATCCACCCTGCTCTGTGCATGACAGGGGGCGGCGCCCCAACTCCCCAATCGGCCCTGCTCTGAGCCCGACCAGGGGCTGCACCTAGGGATTGGGCCTGCCCTCTGCCACCTGGGAGCAGGCCTAAGCCAGCAGGTCGTATCTCCTGAGGGGTCCAGACTGTGAGAGGGCACAAGTGGGGCTGAGGGACACCGCCCCCCCTCGCCAGTGCACAAATTTTTGTGCAGCGGGCCTCTAGTATATATATAAAAGGCTAATATGCTAAGTGTCCGACCATCCGACCGATTGCTATGATGCACAGTGCCCACCAGGGGCAGACCCTCAACACAGGAGCTGCTGTGATGCACAATGGCCATTTACAGAGAAACGGCACCACGGACCTGGTGCCCACAAAGCAACATTCGGCTTCTCCCAAGTGGGACACAGGCCCCCCCACCACCCCAGAGTGACATCCCACCAAATTCAGCCCATGCTGCCAAGACCCCATGGTGCAAAATGCAGCCACAGCCCAGCCCAGCCTGGAAATGGTGGCTGTGGGCGCCAGGTAACGACATTATGTAGCAATGCCCAGCTTCCTCTCCCTAGCAACTAGCCTTCCTGCAGTTTCTTCAGCCCAGGAACACGACTTGCTTTATACCCAAGTGGAAACATTTTACACTTTCACCAAATGTCTGTGAAGCATTTTCCCTTGCCTCATCTCATTTGATCCTCACAGAAGTCCTGGAGTAGGTAGATAGGAGACTTGGTGGAATCCTATTTTCTTTTCATTAGCCTGGAGATTTAGAAAGCTTAGGAGCTTGACCCAACTGAAAAGAAGTAAGAAATGGTGGACCTTGAAAATGACTTCAGATTTTCTCACTGCACAAAATATAGTCAAACATTGCTGCAGTTAAATACATTAACCTTTGTTCTCCCTGCATGATCTACAATAATAATCTGCTTCGTGTTGATATTTACTGCTGTGTTGCTGACAATTACCTGAAAGAGAAGTGGGGTGCTTCATTGGGCTGGAAAAAGTTTAGCTAAATCAGAAAGCAGGTCTAATTAAGCAAGTTTATTCTATATCTATAAAAGGCTAAGTTGACTCGTGCATGTGCGATACATATAAAGCTCTCGCTGGCGCCAATCGCATGTGTGTGTTTCGATCTGTCATTGTCAATTGTGAATTTGGCTGACATTTCTATTACAGAGAAAGGGCGAATAGCAATATTAAAATATTTCTTCTAATTAATTTTCTTTCAAAGTGCACGAATTCATGCACCGGGCCACTAGTAAAAATATATATATTTTTAAAAAAGCAGACAAGAACACAACCACCTTGACCCTCCCCTGTCCCTCTGAATGACACCATCAGACAATGTTTATAAGGATGGATTAAATCCCTTGGTCAGAACTCAGTTGATGTGACTGTCCTGGAAGGAGAAACACTTCCACCAAGACCTAAAGAGGAAGGCCTCCCAGCAGTGGAGCCTCCCAGCCTAGAGTTTGTGTGTGTGGGAGGGGGCAGGGGGGAAGCCAGATTCCAGAGTTTTAAGTGACTGGTAGTTTTCCGTCAGACCTGAGGTCCTCCCCAACATGGCCCAGCAGTGTGCAGCCCAGTAGCTGGGAAAATAACAGATTGCAATTCAGTGGTTAAGAAGGAAACAGCACAATTCTCTGGAAGGAAAGACTCCTTTATAGAGAAAATAGAGGAAGCTACAAAGGCAATGAGAATGACAAAAGACCTAGGGGAAAATTATAGAGACTTGGAAGGAAAACTATAAAACGTAAAACTATGAAAGAATAGAAAAGAAAACTGTACACACGATATTGGCTAACTATGACTTCTTAAAAGAGAAAATGACAATGAATGATTGTGTTTAAGTCTTCAAGAGCTACTTTAAAATTCACCCCTAAAAGTAAGGTGGCATAGGGTAAAGAATGAAAAGTTTAGGAGGTTACAACAGGACCAAGAACCGACCGACAGTACAGATTGATAAACATCAAAATGAGTTATTGAATAGTTGTGGAATTTAATTATTTGTAGGAGAATAAAAAGTGAATTTTTAATCATCTTTGTCACATAGCACCCACAATTGTCTGGCACTTGATAGTAGTTACCTGTCCTGACCACTCTGCAGGGCTGTTACAGGTATCAGATAAGACAGTATCCCTGTTAGGACTGGAAACAGCTCTTCTAGTCCTTTCCATGCAGTCAGATTTGTTGAATGAACCTCCCCACTCTCAACTCTTCTATAAAAGGCATCTGGTTTACCCCCCACTACAACCTGGGAGGTTGGTAGGAAATATAATCGTGTTCTGTTTTACACTAAGGCCCACGGAAGCCAAGACTGCAGTCTTTGGTCACAGAGGTAGCCACTAAGGTGGTGTGAAGCATCAACTCTCTGTAGAAGTATTTTTGAAAGATATTAGTACAGGTTTCCACTTCAAGAAATTCATTCAAAATAAGCTTTATTACAATAAGAGTGAAGAAGGAAAGAAACAGAAAACCCTTTGATCTGGTTCATTTACTTGGGAGAACGGGTATATCCTGTGACATCTTCCTAATGTCGGTGAATCTGAGACACTTACTGGGTTTGGGAATGTGTGCCCTAGTGTTTTCATATAACCACTCTCAACCAACTGAGCTGATAAACTAAAACATACTGCGTTGCATTGATTACACTGAAACAAAAAGCCTTTTCACCAAGACAGATAACTGAAGTAAAATATTTTCTGAATAAATATTTTTGGTTTGCTAAGCAGCTTTCATATTATGCATCAAAACAGACAATTTTTTCCAAGTTAAAAAAAATCACAGCTATTCTGTAAATAAAACATTAGGCAAGTGTGAACCTTAGCATCTTCTGAAAAGCAGACCTGAGACCAAGCTTTGATGACTGATTGTAAATCCAACCAGTATAATTAATAAACGTAATGTCGATGATGGAACTGGAATTTCTTATATAATAGTAAACCCTAGATTATTCAGCTTTCAATTATTCATGTTATAAAAAGACTTCCATCCAAGATGAGGGAGGGCAAAGAAAACCAATGTTAAAATACTGTGCAGGCAGACAACATCAATAGCTCTGGATAAAAATGCAGGAAGAGAAAAGGAAGCAGATGGTGGAGAAAGGACCAGACCAGCCGTGGGCAAACTACGGCCCTCGGGCCGGATCCGGCCCGTTTGAAATGAATAAAACTAAAAAAAAAAAAAAAGACCGTACCCTTTTATGTAATGATGTTTACTTTGAATTTATATTAGTTCACACAAACACTCCATCCATGCTTTTGTTCCGGCCCTCCGGTCCAGTTTAAGAACCCATTGTGGCCCTCGAGTCAAAAAGTTTGCCCACCCCTGGACCAGACACTGCTGTGGGCCAGACATTTCAATGTCCTTAATCTGCATTGATTTGCATGGTAGATAATTTTACCCTTTATTTGAGCAAAATGGAAACTGATTCATAGAGAAGTTAAGCGATATGTCCAAGATCATCAATATGAGTAGAAGCCAAGACTTGAATCCAGTTATCTCAAGTTCCAAAGCTCCACTGAGGAAAGTACATGCGCTTGCGCCCACCTGCCTCTCCCAGCTCATCCCCTCCCTCTCAGCCCCCTACTCCAGCTCCCGTTCCTCCAACAGGGCAAGTGCTTTCCCTCACCAGACAACTAACCTGTGTGTTTTTTCTGGTGCTTAGAAAACTCTTATTACCACTTTACCTTGCTGGCTCCTTCTCATCTTTCAGTTTTCAGCATAAACATCACTTCCTCAGATAGTGGAGCCCCAATCCAAAATGTGGTTCCCTGCAATCTGTCTTCATGGCACCCACCTCTGTTCCATTTCACTTGTGTTTTGTAATTACACCTTTAATAAAGCTTCTTCCTTCGATGCTGCTCCCCCACTAAACTACAAGCTTCCGTAGCGCAGGAATCACGTGTCTGCTCTTTGCTCCTGATCCAGGACCCAGCACAGGGCCCAACACACAGAATGTATTCAATGCATATATTTGAACGAATGAGAAAGTGAGATATGGGAACTGTCTAAAATGATCTACAGGCTGTCTGATAAGGTTAAGTTAGCCAAGAGCATTGAGAATTTATGGTGGTACAGGACTTCTTCAGATCTTTACTGGTGTGTGCCAAAATGGGATATTAACAAAGCGAATAGAGATTACCCCCCTACTTTAAAAAAAAACTCACTAATCAAAATACACACGAGAAAGCCACGGAAAACCCTGGGCCCTGAAGCCCTCACCGTGCTGGGAAATTAGCATTGTCCTGGGTTTGCCTGTCACTCCCTTGGCCACAAAGCCATGGCTTTTCCTCATTAACTTCACAGTCATCATCGCCTGTCAGCTCCAAGTTATCAAACGGCTGTCTGATTAAAACACGTGCTAGTCTCAACGCCAACTCTTCAATATTAATCACTGAGAATTAATCCAGGCTAATCCTTTCAGGTTTTACACTAAAAGGTGTCAGACTGGCAAGTCTGGTCTTCCAATGATGTCCCTGATTTTTGTTATGGGTTTCACTTACCACAACACTTGCTCAGGTGACTGACTTCCTGTGGGTGAAGGGTTAATGCATTCTAGTTAAACAAAGATTAAGCAGCAAGTCAAAATTCCTCAGTTTTCATTCAGTTCTGTTACTACCTTGCTATGTGCACAAATAATTTTAACCCCTCTAATTTAACTATCTTTTTGTTGTTGTTAATCCTCAACCGAGGATAATTTTTCCATTGATTTTTAGAGAGTGGACTGGAGGGGGAGAAACAGAGAGAGAAACATCAATTGAGAGAGACACATCAATTGGTTGCCTCCCACACGTGCCCCAACCCAGGCTGGGGATGGAGCCAGCAACCGAGGTATGTGCCCTCGACTAGAATCAAACTCGAGACCCTTCTGTCTTCAGGCCAATGCTCTAACCACTGAGAAAAACAGCTAGGGCTAACTTAACTATCTTAACTTTCTCATTTGTCAAATTACTAGGTTACCAGTTAATAATACGGATTTTGTAATAAAAGAAAACACAATAATTTCAAGAGAAACATCAAAAGTGCTTTATTCAAAGTAATGTCCATCGCTAGCTACACATTTCCCCATCTTTCAGGTAATTTATGGATACTGTCCCAATAGAACTTTTCTTGTTTTGAGGCAAACCATTCAGAGACCAAATTTTCCACTTCTTTGTAGGTTTTGAAGTGCTGCTCAGAAAGTGCGTGTGCCATCAATGGGAACAAGTGGTAATCTGAAGGAGCAAGGTCTGGTGAATACAGCGGGTGGGTTAATACTTCCCAGGCAAGATCTTTTAACGTGTCTTTAACTGGTTTTGAAGTGTGTGGTGGTGCGTCATCATGAAGCAAAATTACTTTGCCATGTCTTCTGACACATTCTGGTCATTTCACAATCAAAGTGTGGATCAAATTGATTATTTGTTGTCGGTAGCGATCAGTATTAATGGTTTCACCTGGTTTTAGAAGCTCATAACACACCACACCTTCCTGATCCCACCAAATGCAGAGCATTGTCTTCTTTTTGAAGCGATTTGGCCTTGCAGTCGATGTTGATGGTTGACCTGGATCAACCCATGATTTTGTGCATTTGGGATTCTCAAAATAAATCCACTTTTCATCGTGTCACAATTTGATGCAAAATAGACTTTCTTTGGTACTGTTGAAGCAACATTTTACGGATGACTTTTCGGTTTTCCATTTGTTTTTCGTTCAGTTGATGTGGCACCCATTTTCCTTACTTTAAAATCTTTCCCATTGCTTGTAAATGATCGGAAATTGTGAGCAACGTTTAATCTTTCTGCAAGTTGTTTTTGAGTTTGACATGCATATTCATCCAATAATGCTTATAATTGTTGGTCTTCAAACTTTTTCGGTTGACCTGGACGTTCTTTGTCTTTCACATCGAAATCATCACTCTTAAAGCATTTAAACCAACGTTCACAAGTATCTTGAGATGGAGCATGTTCACCATAAGCTTCCCGAAGTATTCAGCAGCACTTTTCTTCAAAATAATGAATTAGAACTTCCTGCAAATGCTTTTTTGGCACGAAATTCAACATTTTTAAGTGTAAAAATATCTATGATGTTAACATCTTCAGAAAATTTGACATATGAAGTTTTGAAGCTTGTTGTCAATACAACAAAATAGCATACATATCAAATCGCATATATATTAACATGTGTAACTCCATCTGTTGAAAAAAATTCGCATTATTAACTGGCACACCTGGGGTATAATGATCACTCTGATAGACTTACAGCTAGTCTGAGGGCTTGGAAGATCCTCAGAGCCATCTGGGTGACTGACGCTTGCTCTAATTCTGCAGCTCTAACATCAGAAAGGGTTCTAGACCAGACTGTGCGAGCCTGGGGAGAATGAATATGTTAAAAGAGGGTGTCATGCTGGCTTCGGCAGCACATATACTAAAATTGGAACCAAAAAGTGAAGATTAGCATGGCCCTGAGCAAGGCTGATGCAAATTTGTGAAGTGTTAAATATTTATAAAAATAGAAAGAAAAAAATAGGGGTGTTGATGCTTGTGTACACTATAGAATACTGTCTCGTGTGTAACACCAATATTGATGATCTGATCATAAAGATCCAGCTGGGCTTGGGTGGGGGTGGAGTGGGAATGGTCTGCTCCTGATTGACTCTTCCTACAAGGCCCAAAGCGACCCTCAATCACTCAGACTTAATCATATGCAGTGATGTTGAAGCCCTCTTTGGGGGCCCAGAGGCTTGTGCGTTGTGTCTGTCATGGAGAACACAGGTGCTCTCTCTCCTGTGATTCCTGATAGCACTTTGTTCCATCTCCACCCTTAGATAAATACACCTTGCCTCATTTCCCAGGTAGCATCTGCCTGGCCTCTATTTCAGTCAGAACCTACTGATGGGATTTGTCAACATGGCGGTAACATAGGTTCAAATGTGCTTTGGAAAAATAAAAAGTATTTCACAAATATGAGTGATTATCACCAACTGCCTACGAAGGCAATTTTTTTTTAATCCTCACCTGAAGATATGTTTTTATTGATTTTCTTTGAGAGAGAGAAAGACCATGAGAGACAGAAACTCTGATGTGAGAGAGAAACATCAATCGGTTGCCATACTCGCCCCAACCAGGGATCAAACCCACAACCCAGGAATGTGCCCTGACCAGGAATTAAACTCACAACCATCTGGTGCACAGGATAATATTCCAACCAACTGAGCCACCCAGCCAGGGCAAAGGTGAGTTTTTTTGAGCTCCGATTTCTTTTCTACAGGAAATAGATACAATATGGTATTTGTAATTGGCTCAGGTTCAAATTCTACTGTAGTTACAGACTTTGTGTCTTTAGAGAAGTCACACTCTATCAGAACCTGGGTATCTTCATACGAAAAATAGAAATTTGGTAATAGTATCTATCTCATAAGGTTGTTGGGAGGGTGAAGAGGACCAAAGTTCTGCCACTTCTTGGAATATTAATTTTAAGCTGTTTATTGAGGAACAAAAGACTCAGAACCTCTGACCTTCCCCACTTTCTGTCCAAGAGATTCAGATGGAAAGGCCTAGTCTTAGGATGTTCTCCTTAGCTGGTTCCTATTAAGTCTGGTAACTGGGAGGCTTCAGGCCTGTTAGCTGGACGCCCCGTGTCCCAGTGTTTCTGAGTTGCCTACCAAGGACTTGCCTGCCCTGTGTGTTCTGCTCTTCCTCCACCACCTGTCAATCACCCACTCTCACTTCTGAAACCTGACTCATTCCCCGCCTTTGTCTCCTTTGTCCAAAATGACATTTATACCCAGTTTTGCTTCACTGTCTTTGGAATTTTCATGCTTATGTGAATTCCTCACGTGCATGTATTAAAATTTGATTTTCTCCTGTTAACACTACGGTGTCGGGTGAATTTCCCGCCAAAATATAAGATGGCGCGGGCAATTATTTAGGTTTCCCGCGCAAAATCAGAGTTAGTTTAAAATGCCTATATCTTTTGAAGTATGGGTTCGATTGAAATGAAATTTTCGGTTTCTTGTGTAAAAAATGAAAATTTATTCAATCACAGACATTTTTTTATCTATTCAGTACATAAATAATTCGATATATATAAACTAAATACGAAAAACCCAAAAAATACTTATTACCTAAAAATATACACATATTTTTAAAGTTTAAAATAAAATTTTCATAATAAATCAAAACAAATAGAAATTAATAGTTTTTTAGCGTATGATATTTTTCAAAACACGCCCCTTTATGTAGAGGTATATTGCAAAATTTGCACATGTAGCGTGTCTCACTGCGCAATTTATGAACGGAACATACGCGACACCTTCTCAAAATGTTTTTCTTTTTTCCACTTCCGACAATTGCCTGTAACGTATGCTTTCTCATGTCCATCGATAGCCTGCATGGTGGATCAGATGTAGGTGGTTTAGCCCGCATTCCAGAAGTAGACGGTACTGGTTGAAGGTCTGGAACAATGTCCATGTCCTCTGGAATATCATCCGTCAACCAGTGGATAGCTGTTTGTTTCAAAAACATTTTAAAACCCATTTTTCTTTGCCTCACTGATTTGTAAACTGCATAAGAATTAAATAATGCGCAATTTATCATATACATTGCCAACCTTTTTGTCCATTTGACCGTCCTCCGCAATATCGAATAATATGAAAGGTATTGGTCGGCCCGGTCAACACCTTTCATATGTTTATTGTAGTCAATGAGTGCATTCGGTTTGACAATTTTCTTTTTTGATGTTCTGTCAATATTCTGACTTTCTTCCATCTCCGCAGAATGAATCGAAGAAATCAGGTATACAGGCTTTTTTGATTGCCACACTTGTAACAATATATCATTTTTCCTTATAAATTTTGTTTCACCTTTTTTCAAAGAAATTGTTTGAAAATCTTTAGGTATACCTCGATTTTTCCGGATTGTTCCACATATTCTGAATTTGTTTTTTATAAGTGCTTCACAATTTGCGACGCTATTATAATAATTGTCCATATATATATGGTACCACGAATCAGTGTATGGAGACACTACTGTTTGTATCGTTTCCAATAATCGCTTTCCTTCGCCGCAATAAATTTCCATGTTACAGATATATCCTGTATCACTTTCGCACAACAAACGAACCAATATTCCATATTTAACGATCTTGCCAGCATTATATACCCTAAAGAATAATCTTCCCCTCCAAGGTACGATCCCTTCATCTAGTGATAATTGCTGATGAGGTTTGTAAATATTTATAAATTTAGGCACAAAATAATCTAGTACTGGTCTCACTTTGCAAAGTCTATCTGATTCATTTACGATATCCGCATTATTATTGAAGTGCCAAGCTTTCCATATCTGTCGGAACCTGTCTCTCGTCATCGTTTTACCAAAATATGGCGTCTCCGTCCATGGCTCCGTGGTCCAATAGTCATCTCTTCTATCTTTGCGCACCTGTCCCATGAGAACAATTAACCCTAAAAACTTCTTCATCTCTTGAGGGGTTATATCTTTCCACTTTAGGCTTTTTTTTGAAAGTTTGAAATTATTCCTATTTTGATTATAATACCTGTTTGACTCCTCTACAAGAAATTCAAAAAAATCATCTCCGATAAATAATTTCACGGCATCTTCTATATTATTTATAACAGCATCTGTGTTTAATCCTTGATGCCCTAAAAAATCTTCTAAGACCGGTGGATTATCAACATGCGACCGTTCTTCTCTCCCGCCTTCTATATCTGACTCTGAGTCAGAGCTGGAGCTCGAAATTCTTCGTCGCCTCAATGTCCTGGGACGCACCATTACTTCATCATCACTAGAATCTTCATCACTTGTACTCGCATTTTCAAGATCGCTATCACAAGAATAATTGGACAACTTGTCTGCACAAAACTCATCATCACTATAGTCTGAATGCTGCGACATTCTAGGTTAAAGCAAATAAAAATAATACTAACTGAAAATAGCGGTACTCCGATAGATATCTGATATAAAAAAATAATTATTATGCGAACACTTTGCGGAACGATTTTATTTTATTTGGTTAAAAAATTCTATATGAATGTCTTTATCACAATATATTTAAATATTTAAACACATAATAATATTCACAAAACTCAAAACTAAAGACGTCCGGACACAAGAAGTATTTCTCAATAACTATTCTCTTTGCATGGTGAGATATCCAGGGATATCGGTTATAAAATGAGAAAACAATACATTGGTACCCTAACGGTATTGTACTCGACCAGCGCCATAAAGTGTTCTCTACTTACAAGGGATTTTTATGATACCTATTACCCCAATGGGTATGAAACGGTTCGCATACGCAGGTAGGTATCTTTGTGAACGGCAAACAAACAAATATTTGGTAATACGCAGTTACAATCGGCCCGAGTTTACACGTTTCCCGCACCCCACCGCAAATCTATATGAACCGAGTTAAGACGGCTCCCGCGGAGTACGCGCAATTCACGCGAGCTGACTTAACTCGTTTCCCGCAATCCAAGTGTTAATCAGTCTCTGTTAATTTGGTTATTAGCCCAGCTAGAAGAACTTGGAACGTGGGAGGAAAATATTACATTTTTCTTAGCAAAAGATAATACAGGAAATATCAGGTGCTATCCCAGCACAATGGAAGCACTAATATTTGAATGTGAACTCAGAAACCCAAAATTTGAGAGAAGTAAATGAATTTAAAAGCTTGGAATCTATCAGAATATTTTATGTTAAAATAACAAAGTTAAACTCAAACTGGCTTAAATAATCATGGGAACTCATTGGCACCTGTAATTGAAAAGCCCATAGGAAATGTAAACACCAGGCATTGTTCACAGAAGGTCCAGCTCCACTGCTCTGCAGTCCTGCTGGCTGCACCCTACCCCACGGTACCTCTCTCAGGCCGCCTTCCCTCGCTGTTGCAAGATGCCTGCCAGCAGTGACCAGGACAAAACGCATTCCTTCACACCCAGAAAGGGTTGAACGTGACCTCCCACAATGAACAAGAGCCCTGAACTCCCATCGTGACCAGGTGAGTGCCAGGCACTGCGGTGTAGAACTGGGGAGACTGAGGAGAGAGGTGCTGCACAACAGGGAAAGGTAAACTAAATGTCACAGACAACCACAGCGTCAGCTATAGTAACACAATAAATGCTTAGTTGGGGACAATGCATTCAAAGTTAGTTTGTTTTTAGGGAAATAAAATACCTATGAAGAAATGTTGAATTTGAAGGTTTCTAGGATCCTAATAAGCCCAGCTGGCAGGGAGTAGGCAAGGGGAAGGACCCTCTGAACTGCCCAACAGAAACCCTAAGGCAGTGATTCCCAAAGTGGTGGGCGCTGCAGCGATCCAGGGGGGCGGTGATGGCCACAGGTGCATTTGTTTTAACATTTTTTGTATTACTTTTCTATTCTGAGTTCAATAAATAGTTTCATAATTTCAAACTTCAATGTTTCTAATTTACACCTTTCTTTACTATATTTTACGAAAAAGGTAGAAACATTAATACATATATCTTTCTGTTTAATTGCTATTAAAATTTTTAAAAAATTAATTTCCAGGGGGCGCTGAGTAATATTTTTTCTGGAAAGGGGGCGGTAGGCCAAATAAGTTTGGGAACCACTGCCCTAAGGTGAACCAAGCTCAGGAGGGAAGTCTACTGCCCCCTTGGGGCACCTGGGAGTTTGAGCACCACCATCTTCAAGGCTGCTCCGAAGCCCCCAGAGGTGAGAATCCTGGCATAGTTTTTCCTTCCAATTCCTACAGATGTGCAATCAACTGAAGAAGCAGAAAGAAAAGCTTTCCAGTGCTGGAGAAGTTTAAATGATGAAAGTCCTTCTCCTTACTTGTCCACAGAAGATCACAAACCCTCCCCCAGGACCACGGAAAAGGCTGAGCACTGACACGAATGCAGTCTCTGCTTAGAAAGAAAGCCAAGCCCGCCAGTGTGGCTCAGTGGTTGAGCATCGATCTCTGAACCAGGAGGTGACAGTTCGATTCCTGGTCAGGCACATGCCCAGGTTGTGGGCTCAATCCCCAGTGTGGGGCATGCAGGAGGCAGCTCATCAATGTTTCTCTCTCATCATTGATGTTTCTATCCCTCTCTCCCTCTCCTTTACGCTCTGAAATCAATAAAAACATATCATAAAAAAAGAAAGAAAAAAACCCCAAAGCCCCAGGATAAACCTCTTCAGGTGACTTCCTTTACCTAAATGAAGCATTTCATTGGATCTTGGACTCCTTTGGCTGTAAAGAACTGAAATCCACTCAAGGTCCTTAAGCAAAAAGGAAATTTATAGGATGAATACCGAGGATCTGCCAGTCAGGGAGTACAGCTTGATAGTGATGTGAATGCCCAATTGCTTTAGTTTTCTAACTGTCACAACAGCTTTCCCGTCTTAATTTGTCCATGGGTCAGCCCTGGCTTTACATTTTCCATGTTCAAGAGCCACTACTACAATGCTCAGTAGGTCCCATAAGCCAATTTCAAATTTCTAAGAGCAAGAGCCCACTGTTGCATGTAAGGCCACCTGTCTGTCCCCGGCCAGTCTGCTACGGCTGGGGAGGGCAGGGTCACCAGGTTAGGTCTGCTGCACACTCAGGATAGGTCCTACCATGGACTCTGAGAAAGGAAGTGAGCAGGAAAGTCAAAATATGGGTATGCATATGTTAGACATGCCATTCCTTTCCTCTTCTATCAAACTACAGTCAGTGCTACATGATTTCATAAAAACATCAGAGAAATAGAACCAGTAGAGTAACACGGACTAATTCTAGATAACCAATCTCTCAGCATGGCCCCATTCTAACTTTATATGTATTCTTTATACAGCATAATTTCTTAATGCTGTATTTTCTCACCTGCCAAATAAAGATAATTGTACTTGTAACTCATAAGATTATAGAAAGGATAAATAAATAGTAGATGTGAAAGTAATTTAAATGATGTTATTTATACTCTGTACACTATAAAGCATCTCTTCTGAATTCTAACTCAAAACCCACTGCTTCTATGAAAATACTTGAGTTCAAGATCTTATTTATGACAGCCCAGGTATAAAACCACACATATATGGACAGATAATTTTTGACAAAGGACCAGAAATGCACACTGGAGTAAAGATAGTTTCTTTACTCATTCATGGATAATAAAGACCATTACAAACTTTTGAACAATAATAGATACAGAGGCAGAGCTGCCTCAAACTGATTGTCAAACTGCAGTGGGAAGGCCAGAGAGGGTTGGGGGGCAGAAGGGAGGGGAGTAAGAGATCAACCAAAGGACTTGTATGCATACATATAAGCATAACTAATGGACATAAGACACTGGGGGGTAAGGGAGGGCAGGGATTGTCAAGGGCGGGGGGTGGGGGAAGGACACATATGTAATACCCTTTGTAATACTTATTATAATATTTTTTTTACAAAAGAATAAAAAAAAAAGATAGTTTCTTCAATAAATGGTGCTGGGAAAACTGGAAAGCCACATGTAAATGAATGAAACTGGATTACAATCTGTCCCCCTGTACAAAAATTAATTCAAAATGGATCAAAGACCTAAACATAAGACCCAAAACAATAAGTACCATAGAAGAAAATAGAGGTACCAAACTTATGGACCTATGTAGAGAACATTTTATGGACTTGACCCCAAAGGCAAGGGAAGTAAAGGAAAAAATAAATGAATGGGACTGTATCAAATTGAAGAGCTTCTGCACAGCAAGACATAGACAACAAAACAAACAGGCACCAACCACATGGGAAATGATATTTGCAAACAGTAGCTTCGACAAAGGTTTAATTTCCAAAATATATAAAGAACTCGTAAAACTCAACACCAAACAAACAATCCAATCGAAAAGTGAGCAGAGGACCTGAAAATACACCTCTCCCAAGAAGACATACAAACAACCAATAGATATATAAAAAGATGTTCAACCGCCCTAGCCAGTTTAGCTCAGTGGATAGAGCGTCAGCCTGTGAACTGAAAGGTCCCAGGTTCAATTCCGGTCAAGGGCACATGCCGGGTTGTGGGCTCGATCCCCAGTGGGAGACTTACAGGAGGCAGCCAGTCCATGATTCTCTCTCATCATGGATGTTTCTATCTCTCTCTCCTTCTTCCTTCCTCTCTGAAATCAATAAAAATATATATATTTTTAAAAAAGATGTTCAACCTCACTGGCAAATACAAAAATGCAAATCAAAACTACGAGATGCCACCTCATACCCATTAGAGTGGCCATTATCAACAAGACAAGCAATAACAAGTGTTGAAGAGGTTGCTGGTGGGAATGTAGACTGGTACAACCACTATGGAAAGCGGTCTGGTGATTCCTCAAAAAATTAAGACTAGAGCTACCATATGACCCAGCAATCCCACTCCTGGGTATATACTCAAAAAACTCAAAATCATGTATTTGCAAAGATATATACACCCCTATATTCATTGCTGCATTGTTCATGGTGGCCAAGACATGGAAACAACCAAAGTGTCCCACGATAGAGGACTGGATAAAGAAGATGTGGTTCATATACACAATGGAATACTACTCAGCCATAAGAAAGGATGAAATAGCGCCATTTGTAACAACATGGATGGACCTTGAAAACATTATGCTAAGTGAAATAAATCAGACAGAAAAAGCTAAGAACCATATGATTTCACACATATGTGGGATATAAAACTAAAACTTATAAACACAAACAGCAGAGAGGTAGTTGCCAGAGGGAAGGGGGTAGAGGGAGAAAAGGATCATACTATGAGTGACAGGAGAAGATTTGACTTTGGGTGGTGGGCACACAATGCAATATACAGATCTTGTAACATAGAAATCCACACATGAAACCTATATGTTCATGTTGACCAATGTCACCCTAATCAATTTAATAAGTAAAATTTTTAAAAATCCTATTTATGTCTACCACATACCTGTGGTGGAGTGTCTTACAAGTTACATGGTTACACAGCACACACATGGCAGACATACAAGAGGAGAGCTACAAAGATTACAGAAAAGGAAAAACAAAGCAAACCAAAAAAAGTAAGAACAAAAACCCATCCCCCCAAGAAAACAAAAACAGATAAGTTAATAACAGTGTGCAATGATATGTATTCCTTGTCCACTAAGAATTAAACAAAATGGAAATATGCTGCAAATGTGAGATTTGGATTAGATATAAGAGAGAAATTCCTGGAAATGAGGGATGCTAAGCATTCCCTACTAACAAAGTTCATCAGTGGCTCCTCCCCATGAACAGGTGATACATTTTTTGATGCAGGAATTGATGCGTTCACCTTTGTTTCCCAGCATCCAGCATGGCGCTCAGTTAATACTGTTGAGGACGTGAAGGTTCAGAGAGTGAGAAGACAGCAGCCATTCTTGTCTCTTCTCCGAGCAAGAAACAAGTTCCCTGGCCATTGCAGGAGAAGGGGGGCATTTCACCTTCTCTGTTACAATATAAAGAGCACCAATGAGAATGTTCTCATTTTTAGTCTTAGAGGTGATTCCCCAAGAAGCAAATGTCCCTCTAGATTGTTATCTTTTTAGATGAGCCTGCCACAAAAAGCCCAGCATTTACCCAAAAGCCTCCTGCTTTATGTTTTATGTCTCTTGATCTGCCCACGAAGCCTGGACCCAAATTTGTCAATACTCAGCAGTCCTCAGTGCTGTGCAGAAACAGCTTTCAGCACAGAGGAAGGCAGCAAGGCACTGTTGGAAAGAACCCAGAGGCCTGGGAGAGTTCTGACCTTGCTGATAACTGCTTATCTGGTCTTAGGCACCTCATCCAGCCTCCCCTGGCCTGTTTCCTCACTTGTAGATGAGACACTCACATGCCTCAGTTCTCCCACTGGATGGTTCCAAACGGGGCACCAGAATCTTGCAGTTACTGGGCCTAGAAAAACAGTTGTTGTTCAAAGGGAAGATGAAAGCAAGGGTGATATTGCCTGAATTTTTAATTCTATATTTTCAGCAACTTCTTAGGACATTTAAAGTCTGAGTCTTATTTGATGTCTGAGGGAACATGTTTTTATCTCGGAGGGGATTGGGTCCAACTTCTTCATCCGCGTTACAATGAGGCAAAAGTGGCAACACCAAAATACATCTTACAAATAAAAAGCCAACTTTACTGCCAAAATGACTGAAAGAAGTCAATGAAAACAATTTAAAACTCAAGCAAACAAACACCAAAAGACAAAATTCCAGTCTGCCAAATATAGAAATATGTGATTAACACATCACTGCTGGATGCTTAAACCCGGTTTCCAGCAGATCCAAGCAAACAACCATCACTGAGTATGGAAATGACCACCTCAATCAGGCCATCGTCCAAAACAATTTTTTAGACAGAAGGAAATGTGTTGCTCCAAAGAACAAACAAGAACAGGTCAGAACTTTCTTTAGCCTTTGTAGGAATAGATTGGGCTAGCAAATGTCCCTTTAATCTTAAACAACTTCAAACTGACTAGAATAAACTGAAACAGCCCTTCCAAACTTATTCCCCAAACCCTATCATCCATTGTTCGTAATGAACTAATTTCTCTCCTTTGCATCTAGAAAGGTACCTGTCATGTACCATTCTTGGAAGAATTGAGAAACTAGTCACTCAAATCATTCTCTGAAACCCAGTTCAGAAAGGCTGATTTAGCAGACTAAATTCTCAACGCTTCTTACATTCACATGTTCACAGTAGTTTGTGATCTCTCGAGCCACAGAAATATGCCATGCTGACATAATGGAGTGGGTGTCTGCTTCTATAGATTTGTTTTCTAAATAGTTTTATTGAGCTCACTTAATCTTAATATTACACACAATTATATATATATATATTTTTCATTTGTTTTTTATCTGGGGTTTTGCTGCAACTTGTGCAAAACTGGTAGACTTCCATAATGCCCAAGATAATAATTGCACTGCCCTAACTGGTTTGGCTTAGTGATTAAAGTGTTGCCCTGTGGACTGAAGGATCCCAGGTTCGATTCTGGTCAAACGCACATGCCTGGGTTGTGGGCACAGTCCCCAGTGTGGGGTGTGCGGGAGGCAGCCAATCAATGATTCTCTCTCATCATTGATGTTTTTATCTCTCTCTCCCTTCCTCTCTGAAATCAATAAAAATATATTTTTTAAAAAGATAATTGCACCAATTTAAAAAAATCATAAATTATGTACTGAAGTATTATTGTTCTGAAATTATTTTCAGGTACTTTGGGATATATCAAATTAATAATTCAAGTAATCTTTGAGATTTTAGGTATGTTTGAAAAACAATAAAGATATAAAGTAAGAGTTTGCATAAACACCTTATAGTCCTGAGTTGAAACTGGAAGTACCCACATAAAACCCTGAGGTATTTTATAGAAAAAGAAAATTATCCCTAACTCTATTCACTAAAAAAGCCTAGGAACAATGAACAACCCAGTGTCGATGAGCACCCCTGGCATTTAGATTATGATCTTTAAGTACCATTTCCCATGAAAAGGAACCAGAGTTCCTTAGAGAACTAGCTTATTCCATGTCTTGGGCAGGAAATTTCTAAGCTGAGCCTTACATATCTTATAGCAGAGTGGAAGGAAGCTATCAAAGGCTCCTGGAGTCAATGTCAAAGGGACTCAGGAGCAAACTAGAAAAGGTGTAACAGACCAAAAATGGGCCAATTTGAGCAGGAAAAAGGATAATATATGCAACAGATTAAAACACATCAAATATGTTAGCATCCATGAGTTGATAATATTTAAAACAAAACAGACAAAAACAAACTCAGTCACCTTTGAAAGATGCAAAGAAACCAACCTATTTTTTATTGTAGTAATATATACATAACATAAAATTTACTATCTTAAACATGTTTTTGTTTGTTTGTTTGTTTGTTTTTTTATTGATTTTTTACAGAGAGGAAGGGAGAGGGATAGAGAGCCAGAAACATCGATGAGAGAGAAACATCAATCAGCCGCCCCCTGCACAACCCCCACCGGGGATGCGCCCGCAACCCAGGCACATGCCCTTGACCGGAATCGAACCTGGGACCCTTCAGTCCGCAGGTCAACGCTCTATCCACTGAGCCAAACCGGTTTCGGCTCTTAAACATGTTTAAGTGTTAGGATATTCATATTGTTAAAACAACCATCACCGCCATCTCCAGAAGTTTTTCACTTTCCCAAATGGAAACCCTATACCCAGTAAATACCAACTCTCTCTTCCTCCCTCCCCCAAATCCCTGTCAACCTATTATTTTAAACTGGTAAATAAAGGTTAAAAAATGAAACATTTATGCTGCCTTTCCTATATTATTTATACTGCAAGGTGACCAAATAAAGAACCCTCTTTTTAGAAGTATTCCAGCTAATAAATGAAGGAATGCTAAGATTAAGAATATCACCATTTTTAGAACATTATGTGAAGTGAAATAAGCCACTCAGAGAAAAACAAGTACCATATGATTTCACTCATATGTAGAATCTAATGAACAAAATAAACTAACAAGCAAAATAGAAACAGACTCATAGATGGAGAGCACACTGACAGCTGTCAGAAGGGAGGGTCATTGCATGGCTGGGTGAAAAGGGTGAAGGGATTAAGTGACAGTACTGTGATTACCAAAGGGAAAGGGAGTGGGGAGATACATGGCGATGGAAGGAGACTTGAGTTGGGGTGGTGAACATATAATGCAACTTACAGATGCTGTATTATAAAGCTGTACACCTGAAACCTACGTAACTTTATTAACCAATGTGACCCCAATAAATTCAATAAGAATAGATTTGCACTAAAAAAAGAATATCACCATTTTGTAAACCCCAATAAATTAATCAATCATGACAATGATTAATAATGGCAGATAACATCACAAAAGGAAACATGTTTTACCCCCTGATGCTTCAAAGTAAAACTGCCACCTCTAAAGTAGTATATACACACACACACACACAGAAAGCAACAACAAAATTACCTGAATATGATCAAGCCTCTATAGCTAACTCCCAACTGTATAATAAATACAGAGGACAGAGGAATATGTTTAATGACAGCATTTAAACACAATCAGCAAAATACAGACCATTAAAAAAGGTACAGAGAATGACCTGGCTTTTCAATAAAATGCAAACAGATGAAAAAGAAAAATTTAAAAGAAAGATAAAGAGAAAGCCTATATATGAAAAGAGACTTGAGACACATCAAACAATTATAAACTTTATTTTGATTGACAATTGAAACCATGTAAACCCTAAGTAGCTATGCCAGTAAGGAATTAATCATTTTTAGATATGGTAATATTAATATGTGATTATATTTAGAAAGATAGTCCTTATCTTAGAGAAAGATCTTTAGAGTTTAAAGATGATAATATCTGGGATTCCCTCAAAATAATTCCTTCAAAAGTAAGGGCATGACAGAATTTAAAATGGCCATAAATTGGTCATTGTTCAAGCCAGATAATAGATTTAAAAAAGCATTCACTATAATATTTTGTCTATTTTTGGTATATGTTTGAAAATTTCCATCACATTTTTTTAAAAGGAAGAAAACTAAAACCCAAAATGCAGCTTTTGGGCTTAATGTATAATTTGAATTAGCTTTTGTCATGTAATAGCTTTTATTACAATTAAAAAACTGTTGATCTTAAATAGCTTGAGCTAAAACCAGCTAACATTTGTGCTTTTCTTCTGTTTCCATGAAAGTGATTTTAAGTACCAATTAAATTTCAAATAACTGTGGCTTTTCTGGGTAAGCTAAAGCTCAATACATTTCATTGCTGTTTGTCAGACTTGCTGCAGCATTCCTATTAAACATGTTCTTTAGTGTGAACTGTTGGCTAAGCAACTTAAATAAATTTCATCTGAAGCTTTCTAGAGAAACCAAGATGGCGGCATAGGTAAACACCTGAAATTGCTGCCTCACACAACCACTTCAAAACTACAACTAAAAGACAAAACAGACATCATCCAGAACCACAGGAAGGTTGCCTGAGTGGAAATTCTACAACTAGAAGGAAAGAGAAAAGCACACTGAGACTCAGAGGAGGTGCGGAAGTAAAGTGCAGAGGTATGGAGGCTCAAGTGCGTGTGGAAAGGGGCTGGCAATGGAGGACACTGGTGTCTTTTTCAATCGGGAGGGAGTCTCAAGCTCCCGACTGCTCTGAACTCCAGTTACGGGGAGAAACTGGACTGTCTGGCAGCGGGCAGAACTCGAGGGCCGCTTTCTCTCAGATGTGCTTGCAGCGATTACCGTGGGACACTAAGACGGGACACTGAGACCCGGGGGCCTCCTAGGACAGGGCTGAGGATCAGCCATAGCTGTTTGCTCCACCCTGTTGATCCCCTGAGACCCCACCCCACCCAAGCCGCTAGCAGAGGCTTTTGCATATGAAAGGCCTGGCCCTTTGAGATCTAAAATTACCTAACAAACTGCAGCTGGGTCAGAGAGACCCAGAACTTCCAAAAGAAGGCCCAAGGCCCCACAGCAGCTTGCATTGTTCACAGCTGGGCCTCATCTGGGCACCTCCAAACCCCAAACAAGGGAGAGGAATCTGCAGATCTCTCTGTAGCTCCTGCTGGGTAGCCTCAGGCAGAGGCTAAATTAGCACGTCCTTAGAGATCCAAGAGCCAGTCTACCCAGTGGTCAGAGTGGGACCATCCAATTACAACTCCTCAGATCCATAAGGGACACACTCAGGGGGCAGACTCAGTGAGCACCAAAGCCCCACTGAAGCAAGTCTTGCCCCATAAGGGTGTCTTCAGTACAGTTCTCCCACTGTAGACACAGCTGATTCTCACAGACAATTGGCCTGGAGGTCAATTCCTCCCAGTGATACCAACAACAATCAAGGCTTAACTACAACAAGACTGTGCACACAGCCCACAAAGGGGTGCACTAAGAGTGTCCACCTCAGGTAAGTGGGGAGGCTGAGACACTGGGCCCTATAGGACACCTAGCACACAAAGCCACTCTATCAACACAGGGAAGCAGCCAAAATGTGGAGACAAAGAAACAGATCACAAATGACAGAAATGGAGGAAAGCAAACTACTGGATATAGAGTTCAAAACCACGGTTATAAGGTTTTTCAAGAATTTTCTAGTAACTGCCGATAAATTTTGTGAGACCCTTGAGGATATGAAAAAGGACCAACTAGAAATTAAGCATACACTGACTGAAATAAAGAATAATATACAGAGATCCAACAGCAGACAAGAGGATCCCAAGAATCAAGTCAAAGATTTGAAATACAAAGAAGCAAAAAATACCCAACCGGAAAAGCAAAATGAAAAAAGAATCCAAAAATATGAAGATAGTGTAAGGAGCCTCTGGGACAACTTCAAGCGTACCAACATCCGAATTATAGGGGTGCCAGAAGAAGAGAGACAGCAAGATATTGAAAACCTATTTGAAGAAATAATGACAGAAAACTTCCCCTACCTGGTGAAAGAAATAGACTTACAAGTCCAGGAAGCGCAGAGAACCCCAAACAAAAGGAATCCAAAGAGGACCACACCAAGACACATCATAATTAAAATGCCAAGGGCAAAAGACAAAAAGAGAATCTTAAAAGCAGCAAGAGAAAAAAAGTCAGTTACCTACAAGGGAGTACCCATACCACTGTCAGCTGATTTCTCAACAGAAACTATGCAGGCCAGAAGGGAGTGGCAAGAAATATTCAAAGTCATGAATAGCAAGAACCTACAACCAAGATTACTTTATCCAGCAAAGCTATCATTTAGAATTGAAGGTCAGATAAAGAGCTTCACTGATAAGAAAAAGCTAAAGGAGTTCATCACCACCAAACCAGTATTATATGAAATGCTGAAAGGTATTCTTTAAGAAGAGGAAGAAGAAGGAAAGGTAAAGATAAAAATCATGAACAACAAATACATATCTATCAACAAGTGAATCTAAAAATCCAGTGAATAAAAAATCTGATGATCAGAGTAAACTGGTGAATATAATAGAATCAGGGGCATAGAAAGGGAGTGGACTGACAATTCTCAGGGGGGAAAGGGGTGCGGGGGGTGCGGGAAGAGACTGGACAAAAATCGTACACCTATGGATGAGGACAGTGGGGGGGGGGGTAAGGGCAGAGGGTGGGGTGGGAACTGGGTGGAGGGGAGCTATGGGGGGAAAAAAGAGGAACAACTGTAATAATCTGAACAATAAAGATTTATTTTTTAAAAAAAAGCTTTCTAAAGATATTGGCCAAATCTTCACTCATATTTTCTGCTTTCAGAGATTGAAGAAATGGTCAAATGAAAATGTTTCTATGTCGGGGAGATCCAAGATGGCAGCAGAGTAGGTGGGAGTTACACTTACCTCATCCCAGGACCAAACTGGAATTATAGCTAAAATATAGAACAATCATCCTGCATTACCAACTGAAGATTAGCTGAACAGAAGTCTTGCAACCAAAGATCTACAGAAGAAGCCACATCAAGACTGGTTAGATTCTGGTTTGGCTCAGTGGATAGATCATCGGCCTGCGGACTGAAAGGTCCCAGGTTCGATTCCAGTCAAGGGCATGTACCTTGGTTGCGGGCACATCTCCAGTAGGAGGTGTGCAGGAGGCAGCTGATCGATGTTTCTCTCTCATCGATGTTTCTAACTAACTATCCCTCTCCCTTCCTCTCTGTAAAAAATCAATAAAATATATTTTAAAAAAAAAGACTGGTTAGATATACCTAAAGACACTTTAGTTCCATTGAGCGAGTGGGACTGAATGAAACTTGACAGTATCCTGAAGAGACCTTATGTTACTTGCCAACCATTTTGGGAAAAAGAAATGGAAATAATGTCAGACTCCAAAATGAAGGCAGAAATTCAAGCTTTGCTCTTCCTATCATTAGATTATCTCTCCAGAGTATACTTGCCTAACAAATTAAAATCTGGAGGATGGCTATAAAAATATATCGTAATATATCTTGTGATTTCAAGAGGATTCTCAGGGTTGTTATTTTCAGTAGTAGATACTGTGTGTGTGTGGGGGGGAAACATCTATTCTTAATTTCATAGAGGTAAAATAAAATAATGTTCCATTAATTATATTTTTGGTCAAAACAAATGCTATGCTCTAGTTTTCTTTAGAAGGCTTTATTTTATCCTTCTCTGTAGAAACTGGTTTCTATCCTATGTTCTAAATTATAAAAGAATATATGTTATTTTGACTTATTCTTCTTTTAAATATTTTCTATTGATTTTTAGAGAGACAGGAAGAGAGAGGGAGAGAGAAAGAGAAACATTGATTGGCTGCCTCCTGCACACCCACAACCAGGGGCAGAGCCCACAATCCAGGATGTGCCCTGATCAGGAATCGAACTGGAAACCTTTCTGTGTGAGGGATAACACCTAACCAACTGAGCCACACTGGCCAGGGCATTGACTTTGAAAATTTATTTAAGAAATATTTTATACATGTTTTAAAAAAAGAAAGAAAATGTTTCTGTGTCTTTAAAAATGATGAAGACAACTTCCATAACATTGCCTAGAGTTCTTTATATAAGCTCAAATCAGCAATTCTTTTTATAACTCAGTTTCAGAAAAATAAAAAAGTTTGCCTTCCAAGGGAATAAATCCCTTTAATCATTCAATAAGTAATATAATTATTTTTTGTGTGTCTAACTTTCTAGGAAACTCAAAGCTAAATGTAGGCCCTGGTCAGGTAGCTCAGTTGGTTAGAGCATTGTCAGGATTGCCAAGGTTGCAAGTTCTATCCCCAGTCAAGGCACGTACAGGAATCAATAAATGCATAAGTAAGTGGAACAACAAATTGATGTGTTTTCTCTCTCTCTCTCTCTCTCTCTCTCTCTCTCATCAATAAATAAAAATATTTTTTAAAAAGCTAAATATAATTACAACTCTTTTAATGTGTTCTCCCTTTCCTTTTACAAGGTGTAAATATTTTATATGAATCATTTATTATAAAAATATATCTTTTAGAACTGGTAATAACATATGTCATTGATGCACATTTTATCCACATTTTAACATCTCTGAAAATTTAACATTCATCTTGTAATCAGCATAGTTTTCCCAGAAGCATTTTTTCTTATTTAAAATTACATTAATGGGAACATTTTGCTTCCCAGCAATTATCAGTTTTGGTTCAAATAAACTCCAATCAAAACTCTCAAATAAAATTACATTAGTAATAATGTCTTATATTTTATTGTGGCTTAGATTTGACAAACTGTGAAAACATTTTCAACAGTTATTCTGTAATGTGAAAACACTATTTCAGCAGAACAGAAAAACTGAAAAACAAGGGAAGGGATTAAGCCTTATTAATTGACTCAATTCATCTATAGCATATTACAAAGAGCTGTTTCTCATGCCCAACTTCTTACAATTAATGTGTAATGAAGGAATTGGGCTTTGCTATACATAATTATTTGGAAACATTTTGTATAAGCTTAGTCTTTGTTCCAATAGAAAATGTTATATGAGCTTCACATTTTAACAACACTATCAACATACAATTCCCCAGAACCACACATATGTACAAGATATTTTATTTCAGTTTCTAATGGCTCAACCAAGCTTATTCAATCATTGACTTCAAATTACTATTACTGCCACTATCATTTGACCACCACACCACAAATCAACCACATATCCCAGGGAAGAAGAGAATAAATAGTCTCACCATACGTACATTATAAAAATCATTGCTAGAGGGGACCCCTGGAGAAAAGGGTTTGGGATCAGCACCCATGCCCACCGATCTTACAAACTAACTGCAGCACCTTAGGCGTTTTGCTCTGTATAAATATATTTTTTAAATTATTGTTTGACCTGAATGTTAAAAATATGAGCAGAGCCTGCTATATCTGTATTTGGAATACACAATAATATTTTCTAATTATCGTGTTATGCTAACCTATGAGTTATATGTTTCCCTTGAGGATGCACCAGCTCCATAGCAGGTATCAAGGCCACACATGCCTGGCCACACCAGCCATCCCACTCAGTGGTTCCCCTCCCCTCCCCCCATATTCTCACAGCCCTTGTCATTTCTGTCACCTTCTGGCATTTGTTTAAACCTCTCCTTGTGGCTTTATTTGGAAATTAGGAGGAAAAATACAGTATAACCTGGTGGTTATGGGCATGGGCTTTAGAGACCTAGATCTAAATTCTGGCTCTGCTCTCTTGCTGTGTGACTTGGGACATGTCTTTTATTCAATCGTGGCATCAGTATCTTCATTTATAAAATTAGGATGATATCCGCCTTACAGGTATGTTACAAAAATTCTATGAGAACATGTATAAAGAGCTTGGTCGTGTCAGGATCACTGTTACTATTAGCATTTGGATTACACCTTTACCAAGAGCCACATTGGCAATGTCCTGGCCCAAATCCTGCCGTGAGAAAGATAAGCCATCACCAGAACACTCCCAGGACTGAAAGCATGGACATCCTTCATTGCGGTGCCTGAGCATCTATTCTGTACGCCAAGCATTGGGTAAGTCATTGGGAAAATGGAAGAGCATACAAAACAGTCTCTGCTTCAAGGAGCTCACCGCCTTTTGGAGAAGAATCGCCGCATAGGAAAAGCAAACAGTTGATTAAATAAATTGGGGAGAAGAGATAAATCTCCCTTGCAGAAGAATTTCCGATAATGTATGCAGCCACTCTGGCCTCAAGGAGGCTGAACATAACTCCCTCTCCTTCCATGTGGGCTGTGCATAGTGATGTCCTTCCAAAGAGGGCAGCACAGAAAGAGGAACGAAGAGGAACTTTGCGTAGAGAACCTAACATACACTCCCTCCTCAGGTGACCAAGGTCACCATCAACAGTGATATCATGGTGACAGTCTGTACCTCTGATATGATGGGATGAGAATGTTACTCCCCTTCCGTGATCCTCCTCCCCAAAACCCACAACCCCAGTCTAATGACGAGGAAAACATCAGGTAACAATGAGGAACATTGTACAAAATACCTCGTCAGCACTTCAAAATAAGGGAACTCTGGGAAGGAGTGGCAGCTGAGAGGAGTCTGAGAAGACATGCTGACTAATGTAACCCAGTATCCTGGACAGGATCCTGGAACCAAAAAAAAGGACATTAGGGCCCAGCCGGAGTGGCTCAGTGGTTGAGCATTGACCTACAAACCAGGAGGTCATGGTTCGATTCCTGATCAGGGCACATGTCCAAGTGTTTGATCCCTAGTAGGGGACATGCGGGAGGCAGCCGCTCAATGATTCTCTCATCATTGATGTTTCTATCTCTCTCTCCCTCTCCCTTCCTCTTTGAAAACAATAAAAATATTTGTAAAGGACATTAGGTAAAAATTGAGGAAATCTGAACAAATATGTACTTTAGTAAATAATAGTGAATCAGTACTGGTTCGCTCATTATGACAGCTATACCATACTCATGTATGATGTTAATAATAGGGGAAACTGGGTGTGCGGTATATGGGGACTCTATTGTTTATCAATTTTCCTGTAAATCTAAAAATGTTTTAAAAAATAAATATAAGGTAGCAAATGACAAGACAGAATAGGACTGAGTGATTCATTCAGCAAATACTTAAGTTCCTGTTATGTACTAGACACTCCACTGGGGACCAGGGATAGAGCAATGAACAAAGAGAGCAAGATTCGTGACCTTGAGCGCTTACATGGGACGTGTGCTGGGCCTTGAAGAACTGATTTACGTTCCTTGTTGAGGAGGGAAGTCCCAGGGACATTCCAATGGCAATGTGACCTCCATTACTTCTTGTTAAATAAGAGAGAAACATGAGCCAGGCCACAGTGTAGGAGAGAAGGATAGAAAGGATGAGCCCTGGGGTGGCTGGGCGCCAGCTCGCACAGCCAGTGTTTCCTCAGGCCTTCCAAACCCCAGCAGATAGCACGTCCCTGGAAGCCCAGGCACATGTGCCCCATCACAGAATGTGGCCAGTGGAAGTTCCCTTTACTGTATAGGAAAGGAAACTGAGGCCCAGAAAAAGGAAATGATTGCTAGTGGTCTCAGGGCTACCTCTGAACCAACTTTTTAATTTTCACTCCCTAGAAGCTGTGGATATTTATTCTGTAGCTTGAAATCACCAAAAACGGAAAGGCTAGCTGTACACACTTGCTTAATATTAGAGTGAACAACAAAAGAAAATCAGGAAAACTAGACCTAGATTACACATCACTGAGGTTAAATAACTTAGGTGATAGAGTTTCTCAACTGATGGTGCTCTATAACCAATCTCGGATACTGCAAAATAAATGCTCGCTTTCTAAAAGAGAACACGTTCACGTTAAGGCGGCGGTTCTCAACCTGTGGGTCGCGACCCCTTTGGCGGTCGAACGACCCTTTCACAGGGGTCGCCTAAGACCATCCTGCATATCAGATATTTACATTATGATTCATAACAGTAGCAACATTACGTTATGAAGTAGCAACGAAAATAATTTTATGGTTGGGTCACAACATGAGGAACTGTATTTAAAGGGCCAGAAGGTTGAGAACCACTGCTTTAAGGTCACTGTAACTGAAATATAACCCAGTTACTGTGTATTGCATTAGCTAAGTAACAGTTTACAGGGGAGCTTAAATGGTATAAGGGGTGGGGCAGGACTGATATTCCTTTAAAAAATAAAAGACCAACAACAAAAATTTCAGCGTAACACCAATTCATACTCGGGTAAACACAGAGCAGAGAGAGGACCACCCCCCCCCCCCAAACCAAGAGCCTATCTATGTTGGTAATGAGCCAAATCCAACCCGGTAACCACGCTATTCTTGAGAAACCCTTGGGGCTGTCAGCAGCATCCTGAAGCCCGAAGATGCCACCAAGGCCATCAGTTTTAGAGGCAGCTCACTCCCCGGCCAATGCCAGCCCATTCCGCACAAAGTTAGAAACGGCCAGACGGCACACTCGAGGAAAATTAAGTTTTTGAAATTAAGTTTTCAACCTGTCTGTTAAGGATTGTTTTTAAACAACCACCAGGTCAAAGATGCTTCCACGTTTTACTGGGGGAACACAGTAGCACATTTAAAGTAAAATTTTAGTGATAAGATCATGAAAGAAAAATGAAAAAGTAGAATTATTAGCCGAACCTCCAACATGGAGGTAAGCATTCTGCACCGTGTGAAGCCATGAGAATCGCCTGGAGAGCTGAGGGCCCAACGCCTGCCGGCCTCAGGCTCCAGCACTTAGAAAGCTCCCAGGTGATTCCATCGTGCAGTTAGGAACCCACTGCTCTATGGGGAGTTAGTCTAAATTCTGAGTATCAACTATTCTGAATTAAAACAGGATAAACTAACCAGGCATCCTGGGAGTACAATACCCTGAAATGTCACCCAATTGAATACAAAACTATAATTTTAATAATTTGTCTTTTAAGTCAAACATACCCAGGATTCTTTGACTTTTCCTCTCCTCAGGTATATCCACAGCAGAAGCCATTACCTCTTAAATTCGGGTATTTTTTCCCTCCATACACTTACGGTGAGCGTGAGGTACAAACTACGTGAGAGGAGACATCTCATCCCCGCTCCCCAACCTCCTTGGTTGGCTTTCAAAACAGAAAAATAAATAAAGACTAACTTCTCTTAAATGTTTCAAAACAAAATAATTAAAATGTATCTTTGGGTAAATAACCATGAAACTCAATGAGCTATTTCCTGTATTTTTTAAGTCACAGACTCAGGGTCAATCATGGGGGGAAAAAATAGCTGCATAGTTTTGATTCTGCCAAATGGCTCAGTGACATTACATCACAGGACTTGGAACTGTGGGAGTTCTGAGTGGCAGGCACCACTTCAGCCATGTGGGCACTGCATGCTGAGCTGTGGAGTGGCCCCCCACCCATCTCCCCCAAATGAACTCTCCCTAATTATATAGCATCATGACAATTTGTCGTCCAGCATAACTGAAGCCATTTATCCCACCCTGATACCCCACTAAATCAACACTAACGAAAAAGACAGCTTTAATTGTCTCCCAAGGAAAATATCAGGGGCGGTGGCTAGTGGGATTCTAAGAAAAGGGTCACTCTACCACGGAAGGGATTAGATCTTTAAAGCGGCCATGGAAATAAGAATAAAAAACCTCCCAGCCCACAAGTGTTATTTCATCTCTTTCTCTCCAGAAGACACGCAGGTAGTAAAGGGAATGAAATCGATACTCCCTGGTTGCCTGGTGCAATACTGACGGACAATATTTGGCTTCCAAGTGGTGATGGTATGTTTGTTTCCTAAAACAAAATGTATGTGAATACTATTCAGCAATGAAAAAGAAGTATACATGTGAATGAACCTCAAAAACGATGCTCAGTGACACACGCCATATAGTGTATCATTCTATTACTATGAAATGGCCATAAAAGGCAAATCTATGGAGACTGGAATCGGGTCAGTGTTGCCCAGGGCCGAGTGTGGGAAAGGTGACTGACTGACAATGGGCAGAAGGGAGGGGTCCTTTTGGTGATGATGGAAATGTTCTAAAATGGGATTGTAGTGATGGTTGTACAACTCTGTAAACCAGTGGTTCTCAACCTTCCTAATGCCGCGACCCTTTAATACAGTTCCTCATGTTGGGGTGACTCCCAACCATAGAATTATTTTCGTTGCTACCTCATAATTGTAATGTTGCTACTGTTATGAATCGTAATGTAAATATCTGATATGCAGGATGTATTTTCATTGTTACAAATTGAACATAATTAAAGCATAGTGATTAATCACAAAAACAATATATAATGATATATGTGTTTTCCGATGGTCTTAGGAGACCCCTGTGAAAGGGTTGCTCGACCCCCAAAGGGGTCGCGACCCACAGGTTGAGAACCACTGCTGTAAACTAACTGAAAATCATGGAATTGTGCACTTAAAATGGATAGATTTTGTGACATGAAAACTACTGGTTATACTTCAGACTAAATAAAACTGTTTGAAAAACGTTATTGTGCTACCACTCCTGGGTGTGAGGGTGGTTCCTAAGCTGCCATGAAGGTCATTTTTCTGTCACTTATACTCCCTGTTCTCTTTCTCTAATTTTCACCTGTAAAAAGTTTTCAGGAGTGGGCAGGGAGGGAGGGAGGGAGGGAGGGAGAGAGAGAGAAAGAGAGAGAGAGCGCCTTTCCGAGAAGCCTCCAAAAATACCTGATCATGCTTGCCCAAATTAAGTTCATATCCATCCTATGGCAAGAAGAATAGATACACAAGATCTGGGTTAATTCTGCAACACCCGTGACTGTGAGATTAGAGAGAAGGAAATGGAAGCTTGGAGATTCACTACAATCTGTAAAATATTTGCTACTGAATGCAACATGTGGTTGAAGATGAAGGTTTGGAAGAGTGGTCCCTGTGGAACACGATGAAGAATTCAACAGACTAGGTAACTCCAAGACACATTAGCACAGTGATGGCGAACCTATGACACGCGTGTCAGAGGTGACACGTGAACTCATTTTTTGGTTGATTTTTCTTTGTTAAATGGCATTTAAATATCCTATCTAATAAAAGACAAAAAGGGTAATTAACCATACCTCTGCTACGCTTCCCATTGGCTAATCAGCAAGATATGCAAATTAACTGCCAACCAAGATGGCAGCCGGCAGCCACGCAGCTGAAGCTAGCAGGTTTGCTTGCTCCAGTGATGGAGGAAGCCAAGGTTCCCCGCCTGCCGCAGCCCGGCTCTGAGCCCGAAAGCAACAATGTTTCAATTATAGAAGCTAAACAAACCCCAGATAACTGCTTTCAGCAGGCCGTGGCCTCAGAGCTGGGAGCGCCAGTGACGGCAACAATGTTTCAATTATAGGAGGTAAATAAATCCCAGAAAAAAAAAGAAAAGAAAAAAAGGAGAGGCTGGGAGCTTTAGTCCCGGCCAGCCTGAAAACGGCCCTCAGCCCCTCACCCAGACTGGCCAGGCACCCCAGTGGGGACCCCCACCCTAAAGGGGGTGTGGCCAGCCTGACAACAGCCATCAGCCCCTCATCCAGGCTGGCCAGGCACCCCAGTGGGGACCCCCACCCTGAAGGGGGTGTGACCAGCTGCAAACAGCCATCAGCCCCTCACCCAGGCTGGCCAGGCACCAAGCGGGATCCCCACCCTGATCCGGGACACCCTTCAGGGCAAACCAGCAGGCCCCAACCAGTGCACCAGGCCTCTATTCTATATAATAAAAGGGTAATATGCAAACTGACCCTAACAGCAGAAAGACTGGGAATGATTGGTCACTATGACACACCACTGACCACCAGGGGGCAGACGCTCAATGCAGGAGCTGCCCCCTGGTGGTCAGTGCGCTCCCACAGGGGGAGCTCTGCTCAGCCACAAGCCAGGCTGATGGATACCAATACAGTGGTGGTGGTAGGAGCCTCTCCTGCCTCCTCAGCAGCACTAAGGATGTCCGACTGCAGCTTAGGCCTGCTCCCCGCTGGCAAGTGGACATCCCCCGAGGGCTCCTGGGCTGCCAGAGTGATGTCTGACTGTCAACTTAGGCCCAATTCCCCAGGGAGTGGGCCTAAACCAGCAGGTGGTCATCTCCCAAGAGGTCTCAGACTGCAAGAGGGCACAGGCCAGGCTGAGGGACCCCCAAAGTGCACAAATTTTTGTGCACAGGGCCTCTAGTGTTTAATAATAACTAGGGAGGAACCACCTCCAAAGCTATGACATACAGTCTTTCCAATCTATGCCTTCTATGACACGGCACCAGAGTTAAGTTAGGGTTTTTCAAAATGCTGACACGCCGGGCTCAAAAGGTTCGCCATCACTGCATTAGTGTAATTGGATGAAGAAAATATTCCCAGAGAGAGTGACTGTTTCTTATTCAGAAAAAAATAAAAAAAAGTCATTATCCTGTTTGGTAGGGAGTAATTTCCAAACCTGAACCATGCTCAGAATGATCTGACTCCCAAGTCCCACCCAAGACTTCCTGAATCAAAAGGTTCAGAGATGGGGCTCAGGACCTGTGTGTTTGGCAAGCCCCGCAAATGACTCTTAGGTAGCCAGGGAGGAGGCGTTGGGAACTAGTATCTAAGGCTCTAGAAAAGCTGACCTTCAGTAATAAACAGCATCACAGCTCTGGTCTGTGACTTCAATACCAAAGGACAAAATGGCTTGTGGTCAGAGTCCGAGCTCCACTAATGTGAGTGTCCATGCTTCCCTAGCAGATAATAAACACTTACAGATTCTGAAATTCTGTGCAATGACAACAGACACCCAGTTCCGGGAATTTGGAAAGGCAGCCCAGCTGCAGAAAAGAAGAAAAGGCAGATGTAAGGAGCGATGGGGCCGCCTCACAGACGTGGCCTTCCCCATTAGGGTACATGTTGGAGAAAATGCGACTCCAGCGGAATCCAAGTCGGGAGGCTGGATCCCTAAGGTCCAAAAAATAACCAATCAGTCAACAGGGTTTCTAACAAATCCAGGGCATGCATTTACCAGCCCAGGTTGGTTATACTTACAGTGGTTCTCAACCTTCCCAATGCCGCGACCCTTCAATACAGTTCCTCATGTTGTGGTGACCCACAATTTCATTATTACAAATTGAACATAATTAAAGCATAGTGATTAATCACAAAAACAATATGTAATGATATATGTCTTAGGCAACCCCTATGAAGGGGTCGTTCGACCCCCAAAGGGGTCCCCACCCACAGGTTGAGAACCGCTGCTTTAGAAGTAGGAACTCTGTTTCCAAGGGAGCACGAAGTTGGGCAGTTTTGTGCTGAGGCCGCGTGGACCTGGTGGTTCTGCTGGGGCCCGTGGCCGAGGCAGGGCCGGGTCCCGGGGAGGGCCGCCGCCTGCTGTCGCGGACTGTGCCTGCAGGACCGTCATTCCCCAGCCCGGGCGAGGCGGCCCGCAGTCGCCGCACGTTGGGCAGCCTCGCGCCTCGGGCGCAGTCCGGCCTGGGGCCCAGCGCCGTGCGCTCTGCTGTCCCCCCGCGCGCGTCCCCAGGCGCGCCCCGCTGTGGCCCCACACGGATCCCCACACCCCGACGCCGGCGCCCGCGGTCCCGGACTCTGACCCAGGCCTTTGCGCCTCCCTCGGGGACCCGCGAGGCGTCCAGGTGGCCGAGCCCGCGCTGCGGGGGGGAGGCGCCTCGGCGCGGGCTTCACCCCGGGCAGGAAGGGAAGGGTCTGATCTTGAATCAGGGCTAACCCCTGGGACCGGCCGACCCCTCCCTCGCGCGCCCCCGCACAGTGCTCATGCCGCGCGCCCAGCTTTATTAGCGGACACGGGCGCCACGCTTATCCGCACTTCGCGGGCAGCGGGGCGGGTCCCGACTCAGGTGCAGAGCCCCGGGCGTCCGGGCGCGGGGCGTTCGGGTTCGCTGAGCGTGTCCCGTGTGTCTCCTCTGTCGCTCCCCAGCTTGTCTGTCCTGTCTGCATATTTTCACCCCTCCACCCGGGTCCGGGGCTGCACATCGATTGGGGGGTCGGGCTCGGTTTGCAGCGGGGAGCGTCGCTTCCAGAGCGAGAGGGCGTCAGCTCCCGGGGCCGCGGCGCTTCAGTCTTCGCCGGCTCCTGGGAAGAGGTGCGGGGTCTCCGCGGTCGCAGGAGCGGGAGCCCGCGTTCCCCCGGAGCCTCCTCGCACTCTCCCCCTCTCCGGGTCCGAGCAGCCCCCTCGGCTACCATGGCTGCAGCCTGGATCCCGGTCCTCTGCCTCGGTGGGTACGCACCCCTCGCCGCCCCTTGCCCTCGCGCCGAGCGGGCGGAGGCTGGAGCCCGCCTCGTGCTGTCCTCTCTTCGCAGGTGCGGGGCTGCTGCTGCCGGAGCCCGCGGGCTGCCAGGGAGCCGGTGAGTGGCGGGGTCCGGCGGGGAAGCGGGGTCGGTCCCGGCTGCGGGCGGGGCTGAGGCCGGCAGGTAGGAGCGCGCGCAGGTGCAGCCCCGGGACCGCGGCCCCGGGCGGGAGCAGGAGCGCGCGCAGGTGGGAGGGCTGCCTGGCGCTCCCGTTCATAGCTACGGCCCATCTGCTCGGACTGACCCGTTTCTCCCACGCGGGGGACCACTCCGGTCCGAAGGGGATGTTCTTTCCAAGCTACGGAGAAGGGAGCCCCCTAACCCCCTGCACACCCACATCCCCGGGGCCCGCCGGACAGCCGGACAGCAGACGGTCAAGGCAGGGGTTATGAGTGGAGCCCCTCGGAAGAGGGGGCCCCCACTAGTCCCGGGTGTTCCGCAGTCTTGGGAGCCAGGAGAAGCCCTCTAGACCCGAATCAGACGATCAGAGCTGACGAGAGAGAGGCTTGACCCCTGGCTCTGTTTCTAGGAGCGTGCCCTAGCATTTGGGAGTCGTTTTAGAGTTTGTTCCACGTGTAGAAGTCCGAGTATGGGTGTGTGGTTCGGTGTGTTTTCTACAAAGTAAAAGGCAAACCCTTCCAGAATGTATCCTTTGTTTTCCTTGAAAGGAGAAATGAGGGTAAGGCTTGCACCGGCTGTATTCAGCCCCACGCACCCTCCACACCCCCACACCCCCGCACACACTCACTAAAGTCAGTGTTGACAGATAAGGGTAATGTGTCTGATGCCACTGAAAATGGGAGGAAGAATTAAGGCTGTTTGATAACAGGTGTGAGGCTACTGTTTTTGGTAAAGATTTTTATTCCCCCGACACCCTAGAATGTTTCAGAGCCAAGGGGTTGGCAGTGTACCTGGCATCCTGCCTTCCCTTCCCTGGACCTTACAGTACAGGGTACAGCTCAACACAGGGGGCCCTTAGGAGGGGGTCCTGCCTGGCCAGGGGGCTCAGTTGGTTGGAGCGTCCTCCTTGCACGAAAGGTTAGGGGTTCAATCTGGGGTCCTGGGCTTGCGGGAGGCAGCCAATCAATCTTTCTCGCTCTCCCCCCTCTTTTTTCTCCCCTCTCTAAAATCAATAAAAACATACCTTTGGGTGAGGATTAAAAATAAATAAATTCAATATTTATAGCGAATTAATGAATTAACATGTTGTATTATGGTATCTTGTTACATGTTGCCAAAGGCTTGTCTTACAGTAAAAACTTAGATTCTTTATTAGTTGGGTTGGCCATGTAAAACTTGACAGTATTAACAGTGCTTTCTAAAAATGCATTCACTGCCTGAGATAATTCTCGGCAACAGGAATAAGCAGGCGCCATTCTGAAGGGACTAACTTCCCAGTTTCCTGTCCTGTAGGAGTTGCAGAATATTCTGTGGGCTGTGTGACCTTGGGCAGATTAGCACATGGCTTTCATTTCTTCATTTGTAAAATTAGTGATTGAGCTAGATGACATTCAATAAAGTGAAGCATCTTTTTACTGATTTGCTTACATTGATATAATTTAAAGGCACTGCATTTGGAGGAAAACTGGTATAAATGTGCTTCTGAAGCAAAGGATGACTTAGGTTTGTGCATGTGTTTATAAAAATGTCCCTCACAGGCTCAACCCAGATTTAATACCGTCCCCTCAGGCAACTATGCACACAGTTGTCATCAGAAGTGAGATTTTTATATTTCTAGAACAAATTAATAAATGGCCAATGAGTGTTATTTTCTAGTTCTCATATAGTTCAATTATGTATTTTATTTTTTAATATAGTTTTATTGTTGATAGTATTACAGATATCTCCCATCCCCCCCCTCCTCCCAGCCCCTACACCGCCCCTCATATCCTTGAACACCAGGTATACAAGGTCTTCACTACTCTATTGCCTGTGTCCATGGGCTTAAGCATATCCTATATACTAAAGGCTAATATGCAAATCGACCAAATGGTGGAACCACCTGTCACTATGATGCACACTGACCACCAGGGGGCAGACATTCAACACAGGAGCTGCCCCCTGGTGGTCAGTGCGCTCCCACAGGGGGAGAACTGCTCAGCCAGAAGCCAGGCTCATGGCTGGTGAGCACAGCAGCAGTGGCAGGAGCCTCTCCCACCTCTGCAGCAGTGCTAAGGATGTCTGACTGCTGGCTTAGACTTGCTCAGCCATCAGTCAGACATCCCTTGAGGGTTCCCGGACTGCGAGATCCTCCCCCTACAGTGCACGATTTTTGTGCACTGGGCCTCTAGTAAGTATATAAGTTCTTTGGTTTATCTCTTCTCACCCCCCTAACCTCCCAATCATGTATTTTCAAACTGATAAGAACTGAGAAAATTTTCCCATTAGACTTTATAGTGGCTGAGGACTAGATTAAATTGGAGAACGGATTTTCAGCTTGCTAAAATCTGGAATGGTGTGGGACAGTGTATAAGTCAATATTCCTAATAAGAAGTGTCGAAATCGGGGAAGTAAAATGTCAATCTCATCTCCTAGTCCCCCCCTCACTCACCCCCACTGCCCAAAACGTCCTAAGAACGGTTATTACATTCTCTCCTTCCTCTTCAGTGCCCATTGCTATCACGTGCTTTACCAGAGGCCTGGACATCAGGAAAGAGAAAGCAGATGTGCTCTGCCCCGGGGACTGCCCTCTTGAGGAATTCTCCGTGTTTGGGAACATAGTATATGCTTCTGTGTCAAGCATATGCGGCGCCGCTGTCCACAAGTAAGCCCAAACTTGCCAAGGGGAGAGAAACGCAAGTGTGGTTATTTTCTCTCCCTCTCTAGCCATCTGTATCCCCCATCTTTTCTTTCTTGTGGTGCCATAATAGGCATCAAAGGTTTTCCTGAATATCCTTGAACACCAGCTACACAAGGGAAGCTTTCTGACCGATGGCAAATTGTATTATTTCTTGATAGCTAGCTCTGTGATTCTAAAACATTGCTAATCATGTAATAGATTAGTATGTGCCAGCCATTGTTTTAAATTCCACGACAACTCTACCACTCTACAAGGTAGGTACAATTTTACTCCGTTTTACAGATGAGGGAACATACTACAAGTGTGTTCTTATCAACACTTAAGCTTGACAGCACAAAACCATTTTCCCAGGCAGATGCTGTACCTGTGTAAGCAAGTTTTTTTAAAAAGGCTGGAAGCACTCTTAGATGGGTTTCCTGCTGAACTATTTTCCTGATTAATCAGATAACAGATGCAACATGGCACCAGTCATTCGGATGCCCTGAAAAGTGTGGGTCGATCTCAGGTGTTATTCTTGTGTTGCAGGGGAGTAATCAGCAACTCCGGGGGGCCTGTGCGAATCTATAGCCTACCTGGTCGAGAAAACTACTCCTCAGTAGTTGCCAATGGCATCCAGTCTCAAACACTTTCCAGATGGTCTGCTTCTTTCACAGTGACGAGTAGGTACAATTATGTTCTTACTTTTGTGTAAATATTGCCCCTACCCTCCCCCCCCCCCCAAAAAAAACCCCAAAAAAATGTTTTCTGCTTTTCTCAGCCCAACATCTTTAACTTTGATGGCAAAACCTGTGGTCAAAATCGAAGGGCTCAACTACGGGCTAGAGTCAGGGGACCCAAAGAGTCAAGGACCCACTCAAGCCAAACTTGGTGACTGGGGAGGAATAATCTTGCTGTCAGAAGAGGGCAGTAGAAACTTGAATGGTCTGTAATCAGAATGCCCTGACCACGTAACACTAAGTCAAAAAAACTAGTGAATGAATGTGAACTCATTTTTGGTGATCTTTTCAAAATATGACCTGCCCTAGCCGGTGTGGCTCAGTTGGTTGGAGTATCATCTCTTACAACAAAAAGTTACAGGATCAATTCCGGTCAGGACATGTGGGTTTGAACCCCCAGCCAGGGCCCTGCCTATGGGAGGCAACGAATTGATGTTTCTCTCTCTCCCTCTCTCTCTTAAAAAAAAAAAAAAAGCCTAATAGATAAGAATCCATTTTGGTTCTTTGAAACAAGAATGCAGCAGTTGCTCCTGAAATTTGCCATCACTCTGTTACATGTACCATCCTATAGAACTCTAGATTAGATTCATTGTGCTTTGATGATAAAAAAGGAAGAGGAAAAAATAGCCTCTTCTTTATTTTAACAGAAGGCAAAAGTGGAACCCAGGAAGCCACAGGACAAGCCGCGTCCACAGCACAGCCACCATCAGGTATGAACTATGGAGCCTACATTGTCTCACACAGCACTGGAAAGTCCTGCATTGGAGGCATATCAAATATGTAGGCCTCCTACACGACTGACTTCTTTGTTGGGGCATTGCTTCCCCAGTCCAGAAGATCATAAATAAATAAATTTTCAAAAAACAAATCTTTTTAAGAATGACACGACTTGTCATAAGCTTTTCCCTATGTGGGCTTCTTGCTATGGAACTGTCTTCCGTTTGCTGATGCCAAATGCTTCCTTCCCCACCCCACCCCCAACCAGGTAAACGACTAAAGAAAACACCCAACAAGAAAGCTGGGAATAAAGGTAAGAATCCAGATAGCCATTTGGGAAAATAACTCTGTCCCTCCCTTCTCTCTCCTTCCCTCTTGAAACTGCTAACAAAAAGACTTGTTTGGGTTTTCACAGACTGTAAAGCAGACATTGCATTTCTGATTGATGGAAGTTTTAATATTGGGCAGCGCCGATTTAATCTACAGAAGAATTTTGTTGGGAAAGTGGCTCTCATGCTGGGAATTGGAACAGAAGGACCACATGTGGGCCTCGTTCAAGCCAGGTATCAACTTTGTTATAATGGGAGGAGACTTGACTGATGACAAATAATCAGTCCTTTTATAGGTACATTTGTTTCAGTTCAATAAACATATTGAGTTGTGGACAATCTGGGTTCCCAAACTATAAGGTCAGGATTTAGGATTGCCTAAACAGACTGGGTAAGTCTAAGTACTTCCTTTTTGGAGAAAAGGACTTAGAGAATTGTATGCTATTTGTGGACTGAAAGGTTTGTTCCTCATACAAATTACCTTTGCACATCTACTCTACTCAATTCTTCATTTCTCTTTGCTGAAGGAAAAACAGGCAGTGATATATCTGTAACTCCTCCCTATTCTGTTATTCTTTTTAGCTCTTTCCATATTCCCTTAATTGGAGATTTGAAGCCTGACCTTTTAATGTTTATTCTCTTAAAAATAGTACTTATTGATGTGTATCATAAAAAGCTTAAAAAACATAAAAGCATAAAGAAAAAATATCCAAATATAACCTCCAGAGATAATCACTATAGAATGTTTTTTTTTCTTTTCAGTATTTTAAGAAAATATTTGTCTATATGAGGGTATTTTTTTAAAATATATTTTTATTTCAGAAAGGAAGGGAGAGGGAGAGAGATAGAAACATCAATGATGAGAGAGAATCATTTATTGGCTGCCTCCTGCACGCCCCCCACTGGGGACCGAGCTCGGAACCCCAGCATGTGCCCTTGATCGGAATGGAACCCAGGACCCTTCAGTCCCCAGGCTGACACTCTATCCACTGAGCAAAAACGGCTAGGGCTATGAGGGTATTTCTTGATTTTTAAAAGTTCAGACTATAAAAATGTCTTATATCCTGTTTTATTCATCCCCGACTATTCTGAGCACTTTATCATGTCACAAAAATTCTTCAGAAAATAATGTTTCATGTTACTCTGCATGATTGATTACTTACCCATTCTTCTATTGCTTCTTTACCATTACACAGAGCACTGTGATGAACATCCTTATGACATCTGATTAGACTTGATTCCTGGAAGTGGGGTTGGGTCAGAGGGTTCTGACATTTTTAAGTACTCTGAAATAAACAGTTAAATTGCTTTACACTACTTGTTGATCCAGTTTACACTACTGTCATTTTTAAGGGTTTTCTCCAGTACTATTACAGATATTAATTTATATTTAATTTGTTCTTATATTATTTTTTACAATTGGTTCTTCATTTAGATAGATTTTTTTTTAGTGTGAGAATGTAACTTTGTTGTTTTAACCATTGTTGTAGTTTTTTAAAAATATATTTTATTGATTTTTTGCAGAGAGGAAGGGATAGGGATAGAGAGCTAGAAACATCAATGAGAGAGAAACATCGATCAGCTGCCTCCTGCACACTCCCTACTGGGGATGTGCCCGCAACCAAGGTACAAGCCCTTGACCGGAATTGAACCTGGGACCCTTGAGTCCGCAGGCCAATGCTCTATCCACTGAGCCAAACCATTTGTTGTTTTAACAACAAAAACCATTTGTTGTTTTAACTATTTGTTCAACACCTTTTAAAAATGAGCTTCTTGTTCCATTGATTTGTGATAATCTTATATACAAGTTTAGGCAAGTCTGTTTCTTTGATCCATTTGCTACTTCTTACATCCTTTCTACAATGCTTTGATTTTTGTCACTTTATTGTACATTTTAACATCCCATAAGGCAAATTCCCCACAGTACTTCATACATTTTTCCTTTGCTATTTTTACCCAATTATTTCTCAAGATGAAAACTACACTACCCCGAAGACTCACTTTTCTATAAATGTCCTGGTTTATAGTTTTTCTATTTTAAGAAGAACATTAGAATAAACTATATCAAGAGTTTCTATTTAAGCAGATAACAATATATCATTAAGGATGCAAAAGAAGACTAAATTTCATAAATCATAATTTGGATAGTTGAGAAGTGACCATAAAAGTGAAAAGGTTATCACCCCATGAAATCTGACTTTGTGACCCAGCATTCCACCAGGTATACAGAAACCATACCATCAGGCAAGACAATCAGTGCTACAGTTGTCCCTCAAAAATCTTGACTTAATGGCAACTGATACAAAAACCTTAAAATTTTGCACTTATGAAATATATTGACTTATCTAAAAACAGTGCATCAAACTGTGCTTTAACTGTTTTTACTCAACATGGTCTTTAATGAACAGAGTAGTTATGAAAGTGAGCCATGATTTGTTTGCTATTAAATATGGAAAATCTCAAACCTCTTACCATACACATCATTTTAAGATTAGCAAATGTCAACATCATTTATTAGAAGAAAAACTCAATATCGTCATACTTTATAATGTTTCCTTATAACTTCCCATTTAAAATGTTGGCCTTAGTGTCACTGAAGCTGCCTCTTCTGACCAGAGACCTGGGTCAATAGACCCGCACTGTTCAGTGCTTCCAGGTCCCCTGGGCCAGACCCGCCCCACACCAGGCGGATTGCGGTTAAGCCCAGTGCCCTGAGCCGGGCCTGGTTTCAGGTGCTCCTAATAGTTTAGGTATGGACTTTGGGTGCAGGAGTGGGAGCCAAACAAATCTGAATTTAAAGTGTGGCTATGTTTTGTTGGGAAAATTACCTAAATGTCTGAGCCTGTTTCTTATATTATAGGGATAATAATTTCTATCTCCTAGAGTTATAATGAAATGAGATTATACATAACATATAGCATATTACCCAGACTGTAGTAAATCCTTAAGATAGCAATTGTTTTTGTTACATTTTTAAAAGATCCCTAAAAATTCAAGTAAAGATGCAATGTCTTAGTTGATGATATAATGTGGGATTAAGAAACTTAGACATTGTCCACTTTAAAGTTTAAGATATATAATTTGCTCATTTTCCTTTTCCAATTCTCTTTTTTTCATTTTTCCACGTAGTGAACACCCCAAAATAGAATTTTACTTGAAAAACTTTACATCAGCCAAAGATGTTTTGTTTGCCATAAAGGAAGTAGGTTTCCGAGGGGGTAATTCCAATACAGGTAAGTAGACTTTGGCACCTGGGATATAACACAGGAGGTTATGAATGATTAGATATGTAAAACAGTATTGTGCTTTTATATAAGGAGATGTGAAACGCTTCTTCCTGTCTCTGGAATCTTGGCTAGTATGCACTTGATCATCTGAGGTGCTCAATTTTTAATGGAAAATATACCAAAGGGTTAATTTTATTTATTAAAAAAAATAAAGCATCGTGACCCATAATCCTTATAATGAATAGGGCAGATGTCACTTTAGGCAAGTACCTGTTTGGAATGCTAAAAAGAAGTAAAGACCAACAGACTTACCTAATAAATGTAGATGTGGTAGAAAGAACCAAAGTAGCACGATGGACCCTCAGAAGGGAGACTTCTTATTCTGAGTCCTTAGTGGTACTAATCAGTCACTAGGGGCGAGATGGAGAGCATGGGTACAGGAGTGGGAGTGTTGTGTTTCTGACTGATGTCAATGAAAGGAAATGTGAGCTTTGGGGAAGTGATGGGATGGGTGAAGACAAAATTGGCCTGACCGATGATTAAATTTTCCCACCATATGCATCAATTATAGAACCGGGCTCTATATGTTAAATTCTTAAACGAAGTGGCATCAGGTTGGTATAGGGAAATAGAAATGTCATTTGAGCAGTAGTGGTGCTCCAGTTTGCTTCTTTTTCACTCCTAGGAAAAGCCTTGAAGCACACCGCCCAGAAATTCTTCACAGCAGAAACTGGTGTGAGAAAGGGGATCCCCAAAGTGGTGGTGGTATTTATTGATGGCTGGCCTTCTGATGACATTGAGGAAGCAGGCATTGTGGCTAGAGAGTTTGGTGTCAATGTATTCATAGTTTCTGTGGCCAAGCCCATCCCTGAAGAATTGGGGATGGTTCAGGATGTTGCATTTATTGATAAGGTAAGGAGGTGAGGGATGTCTTGTTATGGTAGTGATTCAATTTTGAACCTTGAGGCATAGTGCTGACTGGCCCATATCTAACATTCAAGATTTCATAATTTTTAAGAAGAAACAATTTTTGATCCCTTTGGATATCTTTTCTGTTCTTCCCTTCCATTAGGCTGTCTGTCGGAATAATGGTTTCTTCTCTTACCACATGCCCAACTGGTTTGGCACCACAAAATACGTAAAGCCTCTAGTGCAGAAGCTCTGCACTCACGAGCAAATGATGTGCAGCAAGACCTGTTATAACTCGGTGAACATTGCCTTTCTAATTGACGGCTCTAGCAGCGTTGGGGATAGTAACTTCCGTATCATGCTTGAATTTGTCTCCAACATAGCCAAGACTTTTGAAATCTCAGACATTGGTGCCAAGATAGCTGCTGTACAGTTCACCTACGATCAGCGCACAGAATTCAGTTTCACTGACTATAGCACCAAAGAGAATGTCCTAGCGGTTATCCGAAACATCCGCTATATGAGTGGTGGAACAGCTACTGGTGATGCCATTTCTTTTACTGTTAGAAATGTGTTTGGTCCCATGAGGGACAGCCCCAACAAGAACTTCCTGGTAGTTGTCACAGATGGGCAGTCCTATGATGATGTTCGAGGCCCTGCTGCTGCTGCACATGATGCAGGTAAGGTCCTTCCTTGTCCTTTGCGAAGGGAAATTGAGGAGGGGTTCAGTAAATTTTAGAAGTAAACTTAAGCATTTATTTCATTAAATAAACATCTACAATGCCACAGTCACATTCTAAAAGCTTTACCCAATATTAGCTGATTCAATTGTCAAGGCAGCTCTACTAATTTCATTCCAGATAAGAAAATAAACTCACCCAAAGCACACATTAAGTCAGGCCAGTATTCAAACCCAGGCAGTCTAGCTGAGTCCACACTTCTGACCACTGTATTGTGGGGAAAATACCATGAGAACCATGTCACGTGTCATGGAAATGTTATAGGTTCACATTTGACTCAAACTTGGAATATATCCACCATCTCCAACCCCTAGTCACAATTTATCATAATTTACTGTGAATCTGCTATTTGAAAATGTATCCTTTTTTTATAGTAGTTTTCAGGCTGGGGTGAGCTTTCTAAGTTGATAAGGTCACCAATGAAATTTAAATTCTATTCCATCTAAACTTTTTAAGTGTTTTTTTTTCTTGACAATGAAAACACACTCTGATGTTATAAGAGAGTATAAAAAGGTTCTTTCTTACCCCAACCTTAATATTACTTTTGGCAAAGGCCGCTAGTTCCTGAAGACATTAGCATGTGTTGCTGAGATCAAATAGGCCAACAAATAGCTGAGGGTTCCCTTTCCCGGGATGAAACTGAGTGACTGGAGTCCAATATTTAAAAAACAAAAATGTTCAATTGGGAGGGGGATTAGCAGCCTTCCATTTTTCTGTACTCTTCTGCACGTCCTTTTCCCTATTTGTGAATAACCTTTTTCTTTTTTTTTTGTACATTAGCACCTCTGCTAATGCATTTGTGTATTTTATAAATATTGATGGATATTTTTATTAAAACTGATACATGTAATTTAAGTGATACATGGGCTTATTTTATACATCAGCAAACTAGCCTATGTTGAAGACCTCTTTTCTATCATACTCCTTATAAAATGTAGATGACTAAACTAAATTATGGTTAACAGGATTGGATTCAGGCTAAATTAAGTGAACTAGTTTATTTCAAATATATTTTCCCTATTATCATTAATTGAACTTTTCATGAATAGTATTATTTAACAAAAGCCAGGAAATAGACTTTCTGGGCTATGTCACAACCATTTTTATATTGTTCTTTTAACTATGAGTATATACTGGGCCTGAGCTCAACTCTCTAGGCTTAAATGCAGAATTAAAAGTGAGAAAAACTAAGGGGGAGGAAAATTTTTATTTTTCTCTTGCCAGAGAGGGACTGGCTGGTGGTGATAAATCCTAAATTGTTTGAAATAGCTTTTGTATCATCTAAACCTGCTTCGTTTGTATCCTAAGCTTCCACAACTCTGAACACTGTATACCACTAGAAGGGGAATGAAGCCTTGGATAGGAGGGTAGTAGCTATTGCAGAAACTCCCAAAATGTTATGGGGAATTGCACCCAGAAAATAAGACAGTACACTAAGAATCTACTAAACCACTGCTTTTACAATTGGGATTGAGGTGAATCAAACTAATGCAACAGCACCCTGACCAAAATGTACAGTTGGAATAAAAGCCTTCTAGTACTCAAGGGAATGCCTCAATGTAACAGGAAATTCCAGCTTCACAGGCATTTCTTCTGGCTTTATTTTTATTGATTATATAGAGAGGGAGAGAAAAACATCAATTTGTTGTTTCACTTACGATGCATTGATTGGTCCTTGTATGTGCCCTGACCAGGGATCGAATCCACAATCTTGGTATATGAGGATGATGCTCTAATCAACTGAGCTATCCTGCAAGGGCTCTCTTTGGCTATTTTTTATCACCAGATTTTTGCTTTGGGATTAAAGGCTGACAATTTCTTACTGGTCAGTTTGCCAATGTAACATATAGACTTAAATGGAAGTTATTATTCACAGATGACTAGTCACCATTCCCTGACAGTGCAGCCTCAGACAACTTTCACCATTTCTCTACCCCACCTCTTGTGCCAGTTTCTTACTCAATTATAATGGCCTAACTCCAGTATAATGGTTAACTAAAGTGAGGATAGCAGGCATACCAAGCTCATACCAATCTCAGAGGTAAAGTTTTTATCATTTCACTAAATATGTTTGCTGAGGGTGTTTTTTTGTTGTTTTTTAAAGATGTTTATCAGGTTATTTCTAGTAATTATCATCATGGATATTGAACTTTATAAAAAAAATTTTTTCTGTCAGTGATCATTTGCCTGGTAATTACACGGACAGTAAAGCTCTGGTTTTGACCAAACTGTTTAGCCATTTTCATCACAATGACTGTTAAAACTTACCTAACCATCTGCTACAGGGGATTTAGTTCTTCAGACATTACTAGGCAGTTTTATCTGCAACTATGTCTTAATATATTAAAACTATGTGTAATTTTATATGTAAACTGGAACTTGGGTTTACAGTCCCTTAAATATTTCCATTGTAGGTATCACCATCTTCTCTGTTGGTGTGGCTTGGGCACCTCTGGATGACCTGAGAGATATGGCCTCTAAACCAAAGGAATCGCACGCTTTCTTCACAAGGGAGTTCACAGGATTAGAACCAATTGTTTCTGATGTCATCAGGGGCATTTGTAGAGATTTCTTAGAATCCCAGCAATAATGATGATGTTGCGACAACTGAAAGAAAAAGTGCAACAGGATATAATGTATAAGTAATACTGAAATACTATAGAGCATATTAGGATCAGATACAAAACTATATTTAAGAGCCAACTGCTGTTTTAAGCAAATAAGCATTCACTTAAAGCTACTACTTTTAATTACAATTTAGACGTAATTGTCCACTTTGCTGAGGCTTCATAATCATGACCCTTAGAAACTCAGGAAAAGGGGTATATCATGGATTAAAACCTTAAGAGTTCTATTCTAACATGTATATTAAATGTATAGATATGAAAATTCCATAGCTCAATAAAAGAATCTGATATTTAGACCGGAAGCAACATTCCTTTTATCATTCTGTATTAAATATATAAGCAAAATAAAAAACTTAAACAGAAAAGTTATTTCAAATATAAATATCTTGACCCAAGTAGATGTTATTTAGTATTCTAAAGTTATAATTGCTGATGAAATGGAAGGACTTGGTATCAAGCTTATTTTGTAGTGTAGTTTCACAGTAAGTTATCACACTGAACAGGATAGCAGGACTACCTAGTATTTTTCTATTTATCTAACCCTTAATTTTTATGTGTATGGGTACATATGGCTTGTACGCTAACGCCATGCATGTACAAAATGTTAAGTTGGTAAATTTTTACTTACCATTTACATATAGCTTTAAAGAAAAGCACATATTTCAAATAGCAGAACTGCAGGAAAAGTATTGTCAGTTTGACTATATTTAAGCAATAACATTGCTAGTGACTATTCAAGCTGCCTTTTATTTTCCTAAGTGTTTCTCCCTAGGACATGTAAAAATTCTGCATTCAATAATTTATGCAGAAAGGCCAACTGAATTTTTTTTTAAAAAATCATGCAATAAGACTATGCCTTTTCTATCATTTATTGAATGCCTACTGTTCTAGGCATCATACACAGCCACTACCAGATAAACAGTACAAACATGTTTTATAATTGGCATTAGTTTTACTTAAATGTGCTTGTGAAGTTGGTGCCTACGAAAAGTGCTCAGAATTCCATTGATGTAATTATCATTACTCACCAGGAACTCTCCTCTCAGGTAGAGCATCCTGCTTACTTTCTCAAGACAGGACCTGCCCTCACTCATTCAACTGCACACCTTATCTCCTGTAACACAGTCACTGACCCTATCTGGGTGATTTACAACCAGTCGACCCCAAAATGGTGTTAATTAGTGGAATAATATACATACTCCAGTTAATCTTTTGAGTCTAACAATTTTAGTTTGTGGAAAAGGAATGAAAAGACTATGTACTGAAGAGGCATACCTGAAATTGCCTTTGACACTAGATAAAAATTTGATAAAATCAAGTTGGGAAGACAATAAACCTCTCCACCTTATAAAATGTGGCAAATATGAATTCATGTAACAGATTTTCAAATAACTAAAATGGGTTTAACATGATTTTCTCCTAGTACATAAAGCACAAATTCTCAGCCAAAAGTACCACTCCTTAAAAATTTAAGCTTAAGTGAAAACCTGGCCTCTAACCCTTTTAAAAATGCTTTACCTTTGATTCTATAAAGAACAAAGTTTTGAGGTATGTGAGGTAACCAGAGAAACTAATATTTTGACTGACTTAAAGAGCAGCGAGAGTAGAAATGAGCACTTTATCAAGTTGCTATCAATCTAGCTATCCTAGCTAATAAAAAACAAATAGGGTAATTAACCGTACCTCCGATACGCTTCCCATTGGCTAATCAGGGCGATATGCAAATTAACTGCCAACCAAGATGGTGGCCGGCAGCCAGGCAGCTGAAGCGAACAGGAGGCTTGCTTGCTCCAGTGATGGAGGAAGCCAAGGTTCCCTGCCTGCCACGGCCCGGCTCTGAGCCTGAAAGCAATAGCTCCGAAAGCAACTATGTTTCAATTATAGAAGCTAAACAAACCCCAGATACCTGCTTTTAGCAGCTGAGGCCTCAAGCTGGAGCCGGGCCTCAGAGCTGGAGCCGGCTCTCAGATCCAGTGACAGCCATAGAAGGTAAATAAATCCCAGAAAAAAAAAAAAAAAGGAGAGGTTGGGAGCTTCAGTCGCCCACCAGCCTGAAAACGGCCCTCAGCCCCTCACCCAGACTGGCCAGGCACCCCAGTGGGGACCCCCACCCTGAAAGGGGTGCGACCAGATGCAAACAGCCATCAGCCCCTCATCCAGGCTGGCCAGGCACCCAAGCGGGACCCCCACCCTGATCCAGGACACCCTTCAGGGCAAACCAGCCGGCCCCCACCCGTGCACCAGGCCTCTATCCTATATAGTTAAAGGGTAATTTGCAAACTGACCCTAACAGCAGAACGACTGGGAATGGTCACTATGACACACACTGACCACCAGGGGGCAGACGCTCAATGTAGGAGCTGCCCTCTGGTGGTCAGGACGCTCTCACAGTGGGGAGCTCTGCTCAGCCACAAGCCAGGCTGATGACTGCCAGTACAGCGGTGGTGGTGGGAGCCTCTCCTGCCTCCTCAGCAGCGCTAAGGATGTCCGACTGCAGTTTAGGCCTGCTCCCCGCTGGCAAGTGGACATCCCCCAAGGGCTGCCGGGCTGCCAGAGGGATGTCTGATTGCCATCTTAGGCCCAATCCTCTGGGGAGCAGGCCTAAGCCAGCAAGTGGTCATCCCCCGAGGGGTCCCAGACTGCGAGAGGGCACAGGCCGGGCTGAGGGACCCCCCCCCCCGAGTGCACAAATTTTTGTGCACCAGGCCTCTAGTATATATATAAAAGGCTAATATGCTGTGTCCAACTGGTAGCTATGATGCACACTGACCACCAGGGGGCAGACATTCAACGCAGAAGCTGCCAAGCTGCAGTGCCTTGGCAGCAGCGTTTCTCGGTTGACGCACCCCAAAACCAGAGGGGAGGGAGCCCGATTTCTCCCGGGGCCTCGCAATTCCACTTTCGGACTTGGGTTATGTTGTTGCTAAGTCACTGTTGGCCCCAAATCTGGTTTACTGCATACTTGCCTTCCACACCCAGTATGACAGCAACTTTGCAAGTGCCCTCTCGCACTCCAGGACCCCTCTGGGGATGTCGGAGAGGTGGTTTTGCCGTGATCCCCACAGGCCAGGCCAAGGGACCTCACCTGCTGGAGGGACCCGGCTCATTCTGCAGAAGCCCTTCGAGTTGGAGCCACGCAGCCAGGGAGGGACCTTGGGAGGCTGGCTCCAGGGTGTGTCCGGCCCGTCTTGCCCAGTCCTGCCCCGCTGGCCATCTTCTAATTTCCTTTCAATGTGCATGAATCTGTGCACCAGGTCACTAGTTATTTTTATAAGTAAACATACTCAAAATAAAGAGCTAACAACTAACAGGAGTAAAGAGTAAAAGGATTTTTGAAAAGATGTATTATAATCCAACTTTTGTAGGCATGCCTAAAATTCAAATATACTAGCCCATTTATAACTTTAAATGTATTAAATGAGACGCTCATCTTCAGTGGATAACTTATATTGAAATATGAGAAAACTACCTGAGTAACTAAAATATGAAAAGGCAAAAAATATTAAATATTGAAAAAGTCAACATATTAAAGTTTGCATATATTCTTAAACTTTATAAAACACCATTTAATAAACAAACCTATATAACTTCACATTAAATCACAATTGGAAGCACACTAATAAAGTAAAAATAAAGCGTTCTTTTTGTAACCTTAGTCTTTTTCCAAATGTTTAATATTGTAGAGAAAAATACAACCAAAGTAGATAGAAAAATAAACATATATACTAATTTTTATTTGTTTTAATACATTCCAAGAGGTGAATGTTTATGCATTGCAGTGATAACCACATTTCAGTTAAACAGTAATGCATTGGTTTAGAATAACTGCCAGAAATGCTAGTAGCTTTTGAAAAGCTTCTTAAATTATTTTTAAAAAGTGCCCCTTTGTTTATCAAGTTGAATCTTCAGTTCAGAAAGCTATAAAACTAGTATTTTTAAAAGATTTCCGAAAACTTTGTTTCAACAATAACTAAAACAGCCACTTGGATTTTTATGCTAGATGACAAAATTTCTCAAAGTACACACAATGTGATTTTTTTTTGCATTAGGCATTCACATAAAATTTTGCAATGAAAGTTTTCTAATGTTACCTTCTAATTCCATGTGCAATTCCCTTCAAAGAAAAAGGATATTACCTTGTTGAAGGAGAAGTTTTGAGATAGTAAGTTAACACTATTTATAAGAACAACCTTTAATTAATGAATAATGCAGTTTATTTTCTGCTGAACATTTTGTGGAAACACGTATGGCTAGATAGGAGTGACAACACTACCAATTGAATTCAGATTTAATAAAATAACATGATGTTTAAGGAAATGATTTAAAAGTATATCTGTCTTTTCTTCTTTTTTTGGTCTTTTTGAATTATGTAACTTATGTCAACAGAAGATTTTATTATCCCAAATAGGATGAAATACTTAGCAAGGCATTCTTTATAGTGTTAACTGTTCTAATCTTGCTAGAATATCAATAAGCAGTACAAAGTTTAAAAGAACAGCATAAAAATGAAGGACTCACCAAGGAAATCATCTCCATTTCCTAGTTTAAGGATGGAGGGTAAAGTATTGCACTTTATTATTCAACACAAAATAATGTAGCCAACAGTAACATACATGTACACAATTTAATATTTATTATATGCATTTTATATACATTATTTTTCAACAGTTGTACATTTGCTATGTGGTACAATCTTAAAAATTTGCTGATTCATCGTTTGTAAAACAAAAACCTTACAAAACTCATCAAAACTCGCAAACTGATCAGAAAAGTTTTTGGAAGACTAGAAAAAATATTTTATTGTCTTAATCATGCATTACACAAACAAAATCTTTTGTTACACCATAAAATTAAGCACATTTGAAAAAATAAAACAGGGATAACTAGTCCAAACACAGCTGATTTCTGTATCCTGATTCAATTATTTTGTATCCTATTTGTCATGTAAATAATATTTTACTCCCAATATTTTAAAACAAGATAGTTTTGTTTGGAATCATGGTAAACCAAGATATGTGTCTGGGGAGAATCACCTTGGTATGTAACTTAAACTATAAAATATTCCATTTTTAGTCTATTTTAGACTATTTAAAGAGTTCCAAAATAGATATACAGGTTCCTTTAGCACATTAATAAAAGGATATAAAGAACAACAAAAAGTGAAATAAATAATAAGCTATTAGCAAGACGGATAATCCTTGATAAATAAACTTGTAAATACAGTAAGATGTACAAAATATCACATAGTGATAGGATGCCAAGATTAGGTTTTTTTTTAAGAGTTCATTTGGAGTACTAAACCCCACTATTTCATTTTAATACACTTAATAGTCCTTGGTTTATGAAGACAATTATGTGATGATGAAGGTGATTTAGCATCTTATGGAAGGACTTAGCTGAGCTGTATTAGGCAAAAGAAAGAGTGTGGTTACATAGCAGCGGGTTAGTGAGATCTCTGTGTTTTAGGGTTGTATAATGCAGAAAAACTTCAATACAATCTTAAGCACTGTTGTGACAGGCTAAATATATAAAAAAGACTTATAAAAACTAGAATTTTATCCAAACATTTTGTGCAACTAATGCTAAAATATTTTAAGTTAAATTTTCTTCTTTTTTTTTTTTAAAGCAAAATAAGTTTAAAAGGGAATCTGTGGCATTCAACTGATAAACAGAAGATCACTAAGAGATGAAAAAAAAACTACTCTTGGAGCTCACTTCCCCCCACAAGAGCACCACATCCCTAACCCTAAGGCAGCACACAGAGTCCAAAATAAAAGTCCTTTTGTAAGATCAGACTCCACGTTGGCTTAAAGATACCTAAAAAACAGATATATGCTCAGTTTGTATCCAGACAGGCCACAAATACTGGAGTCCTTTTTTTTTTGTCCCACAAAATACAGTAATTACAATTAAATTAATGAACCTGACATTAAGATTTTAACTTCCACCAATTTATGCCTGCCCTAAATAGCCTTCACCAGGCAGATCACATGTAGTGTCTTATCGGTAACCGTTTTTGATGGCAGTGATGCAGACCCTCTTTTTGTTCAAGCAAATCTGTTGTTATGATGTATTTGTTGATTCACACAAATACTTTGGCAAGGGCATCAGCCCCTGCACTAGCAATATATGCTTTTGATGGATGGAAAGCAACATCATATATTGATTCATCTAATTTCTTCCTATGTGCTGTTATTTCTTGCACACATGTCTTGCTGTCCAAATTCCACAATCTAATAGAACAATCATGGCCTGTAAAAGAACAAATAAAGTGTTTTTGAGTAACAATTCTTTTATAAAGTTTGTGCGCAGTACAGGAAATTCAGACTTACTTCCAGACATCAAATAGATTCCATTAGGATCTACTGCGAGACTTGTAACAGCATCCAAATGAGCTACCATAGAATGGATCATTTTACCTACATAAAACATAACAAAGATAATTATGTTTTCACAAATATTTACTAACTTGATAGGTACTTTAGAAATCATAAAATAGCATGAACATAAGAGACAATCGCTATAGCATTTTTTAAATTGTAGTAAAATATACCTAAACATAAGAGTTACATTTTAACTATTTGAGAGGGTACAATTCAGTGGCTTTTACAACATTCCCAATGATGTGCAACAATCACTATTATCTAGTTCAGAACATTTTCAATACTGCAAAGGGAAACCCCATACCCATTAAGCAGCCATTCCCCATTCCTCTCCCCCAAGTCCCTGGTAACCATTAATCTACTTTTTCTCCCTATAGTTTGGACTATTCTGGATGCTTCATATTAATAAATCATATAACAACATGTGGCTTTTTGTGTCTGCCTTCTGTCACTTAGTGTAATGTTTTCAAGGTTCATGAATTATCCTATAAAATAAAAAGCTAATATGCAAAGCGACTGAATGGTAGAACAACTGGTCGCTATGACGTGCACTGACCACCACAGGGCAGACACTCAATGCAGGAGCTGCCCCCTGGTGGTCAGTGCGCTCCCACAGGGGGAGCGCCACTCAGCCAGAAGCCCTGAGCCGGACTCATGGCTGGCGAGCACAGCAGCGGTGGCGGGAGCCTATCCTACCTCCGTGGCAGCACTAAGGATGTTCTACTGTTGGCTTAGGCCTCTCCCCATCAGTCAGATATCCCCTGAGGACTCCTGGAATGCGAGAGGGCGCAAGCCGGACTGAGGGACCCCCCCAAGTGCATGAATTTTGTGCACTGGGCCTCTAGTAATAATATATTAAAGAGAATTTTAATTCTAATGCAGAACTTTCCCAGTACTTTTAATAGACATTTGTGTTACATGAATTTGACAGTATCTGATAGACAGTGGAAAACATAACAAATATAGGATTGCATCAAAGACAAGATTATGGAAGCTGCAATTAAAATGAAAACAGAAAAAATCTTTCTCATTAAGAGATGTAAAGATTATTTTACATACAGGTTTAATGATAAATAAATCACCAGAGAATACATTCCTACCTAATGATTTCAGTTTCATCAAATTCATTTATCCTTTGAAATGTCAATCGTTTTACATATTAGAAATAAGAGAAGGAGGTAGGAGTACAACATAGAATGATAAATTATTCCAAATTTCCCCAGGTAGTAATAAAACCACTATTCTGGAAAATGTAATTTAATGAATACCTTCACTGAAGATTTGGCAAGGAAATAGGATTCAAGAGCAAGTTAAAATTAAAAGCAAGTTGTGAATACAAAGTTGTGTTGCACAAATACTTTGAGGCAAGGGCCTCAGCCTCTGCACTGGCAATATATGCTTTTGATGAATGGAAATCAACACCATATATTGATTTATCCAAGGACAGAATAAAATAGCAAATAATGATACTTTAAAAATTTCCTCCCTTTTCATTACTTTAATGCCTGGGCTGATCCTAGAGACACGGAGGCTCTCTCCAGAATTCTCGTTCTAATCATTTGCTTTGCATCTAGTCCTGATGACATGCCATTCTGGAACATGACATAGATCTACTTTTATTATTGACTAGAGGCCCGGTGCACAAAAATTTGTGCACTCAGGGTGGGGGGTGTTCCTCAGCCCAGCCTGTGCCCTCTCGCAGTCTGGGACCCCTCGGGGAATGACCACCTGCTGGCTTAGGCCCGCTCCCTGGAGGATTGGGCCTAAGCTGGCTGTCAGACATCCCTCTGGCAGCCTGGGAGCCCTCGGGGGATGTCCACTTGCCATTGGGGAGCAGGCCTAAGCTGCAGTCGGACATCCTTAGTGCTGCTGAGGAGGTGGGAGAGGGCTCCCACCACCAGCGCTGTACTGGCAGCCGTCAGCCTGGCTTGTGGCTGAGCAGAGCTCCCCCTGTGGGAGTGCACTGACCATCAGGGGGCAGCTCCTGCATTGAGCATCTGCCCCCTGGTGGTCAGTGTGTGTCATAGTGGCCAGTCATTCCCAGTCGTTCGGCTGTTAGGGTCATTTTGCATATTATCCTTTTATTATATAGGAGTGCCTAGCCAGCCTGAGTGAGGGGCTGATGACTGTTTGCAGGCTGGCTACAGCCCCTTCAGGGTGGGGGTCCCCCCTTGGGGTGCCTGGCCAGCCTGGGTGAGTGGCTGATGGCTGTTTGCAGGCTGGCCACAGCCCCTTCAGTGTGGGAGTCCTGCTGGGGTGCCTGGCCAGTCTGGGTGAGGGGCTGAGGGCCGTTTTCGGGCTGGCTAAGCCCCCTAGAGGGGACCCTCACCCCATGAGGGTATGGCCAGCCTGGGTGAGGGGCTGATGGCTGTTTGCACGCTGGCCACAACCCTCAGCCACCCAAGCTCCCAGTGGAGGCTGGCTGGAAGCAAGTATCTGGGATTTATTTGTCTTCTATAATTGAAACTTTGTTGCCATGAGCGGGAGGCCACAGCCGGCTCAGGGCAGGCGGAAAGCTTGGCTTCCTCCATCACTCGGGCAACCAAGCTTCCTGCTTGCTCCAGCTCCGTGGCTGCCGGCCGCCATCTTGGTTGGGTTTATTTGCATATAGTCGCTCTGATTGGCTGGTGGGCATGGCTTAGGGTGTAGTGAAGGTACGGTCAATTAGCATCTTTGTCTTTTATTAGTATAGATCATGAGGCTGTAAGTGTTGACCTGAATACAAAACCACAACAAAATCAAGTGTGTGAAAGTTTCTCCAGAAAACATCAAAAGTCCTATCACTTTCTGGCAATACTAAACACTTATCAGTTGAAGACAAAGTTTCTCATAATTTCAAACCACATTTGTCTATTCTTCATTAGTACTAAGTAACGAACAGAATAATTGGAGATTCTTCTCTGCTCTCCTGAGAAACAGAAAAATCATTCAACACACTATCTTTAATTGCTTAGTCCCAAAATTCATCTATCAATTCTAGAATCCATTCCTCTCAATATTCCTATTCAAAACAAACAAACAAAACCCTAGATATGAAATGATTGGCCTCAAAGAAAATAATCTCAAAACATTAGGGGTTAAGTAACAAGCACCATTAGCTTCCTTTAAAATGTCAATTCTATGATGGTAACTCTTAATTCACAATCTAATTCTGATTTCTCTCCTTAGAATAACCCTCTATGTCCTAAATTTAAGGTGTCTTAAACCAAAGAATTCTTTCAACCAATTAGCAAATCTCCCCCATTTCATTAAGGGTGCAATAATTTTCCAAGTTTAATTTCAACTCTCCTGCCTATACATTAAACTAACCTTTACTGATATGTTAAGTCAATTCTGAGTCAACCCTTCTTTTCCATATAGTGAGTTCGAAAATGCGAGTGACCCCCTCTCCCTTCAGATTGAACCATGTATAGAGAGATCACATGCTGAACCAAGTTGGCTGCTGAGCTTCCATGGGTAACCACAAAAGTCACAAAGCATCTGACCCCTGCTTCAGCAACACTTACTTGTAATTTCTCACATTTAACCAATTTCACGTTGGCTCCATGCCTCTGCCACCCCTCTTCCTCCACCAAGATTAATTCTTTGCTCTTATAACAGGCTACCTGGCATCTAAGCTCTTTGACTTGGGCAATCAGTATTATAGGCCACTATGAAATGGAGAAGAAACAGACTAATGTAAACCATGTAGACTCTAGAAGCAAACTGTATGGATTTGAATCCCAACGCTGCAATTTTCCTCTGTTGTGTAGCACTGCACTAATTATTTAACTTCTTTGAAGCCTTTTATTTCAACTGTAAAATGGAAATAATAATAGTATCATATATACCTAATAGAGTTATTAGAAGAGCAAACATGTTAATACACATAAATCAAATACAACAATGTCTCACAGTAAGTAATATACCATTAAGCTCCAAGAAGATAGGGCATTTTGTTTTGTTTACTAAGCATTGAGAAGAACTCTGGCAGATAGCCAATGAATTCTGCTGCATGAGTTCACAATCTATTCAGGACCTTCTTCCTCCAACTTCTCTACCACATCCTACACCTTCTCTCTCATACTCACTAGCTAAGTGTCTCAGTACAGTATACGCAACTCTAATTTGTGCCTCTATCAAACTTTTAAAAATCACAAGCCTCAAAGATCTCTCGGGAACAAAAAATAGAAATTGTAAAATTTTAATTCCTTAAAAGTCAAGGATCTACCATATAATACAACTTAAATAATCTTTTTAAACCAATTTTGTAAACCCCTGCTCAAATATTTTAAGTGGCTTTCACAGTGCATAGCATAAACAAAAATGCATTATTCTTAGGCTGGCTGTGAGAAGTTCTCAATAGTCTGTTTTCTTCCTCCAGACTTACCACTTTGGCTTTGCCTGTAAAAAACCCCCGTGTTGGCCAAAGTTTCTACCACCAAGCCTCTGATCAAAATACGTCCTTACCTGAAATTTCCTACTACTTTCTTCACTTAAAAAAAAAAAAACCTTACCATTGCTTCAAGGCAAAGCTCATACCCTTACTCTGTGAAGACACCTTTACCTAGCAGAGTTCAGGTGCACACACATACACACATCCTGTTTTCCCCAGGTAACAGTTAAGTCCCCAGAAAGCAGAAACCCCATCTTATACATGACAGTAGCCAGTGCACTGCAGAATACAAAATGCTAAATATGTTTCTGTTGTTAAAATCTAAATATTTATCAAACCCATTCATAATATTGATTTCTATGTTTCAGATATAAAAGTTCAATAAATTGAACTCGTGTGTGTGTGTGTGTGTGTGTGTGTGTGTGTGTGTGCGCCTGTATATGGGAGTAAAAGTGAGAGAGGTTGATTTAAAAAGAATTTTTCCAGTGTTTGGAGGCCACTGCTTCAATTTCTTCCCACTAAAGATAAGGTACTAAAACTACTTAAGAGAAATAACAAAATAAATTGGTAGATCTTATAAGACTGTAAGCTCCTTACTTATTAAGTGAAATTTTATTACCACTTTTTCTTGATTTTTGCCATTAAAACAGCTCTAGAGACTCACACTTTACTTTTAATACAACTAACTACGAAAATTCCTGAACCTCCCCTTACAAATCTAAATCTGTAATAATTAATAAAAAAATCAATCTTTTTAGAAATACAATAAAGGAAATTATCTCTGTTCTTGCAGCAGAGGATGATCTTTAGGCTTCAAAAAATGTTCAAAGAATTGTTGATAAGGTGTTAAATGGAAAACATTCACATGAATATGAATAGTCTCTCCTGTGAAATACATAGTCCTGTGAATATCCATTACCTTCTCAACTGTTTTATTGAGTGAAAAGGAATCTGTCCATGAAGTGTTGCTTGAACAAAGGGATTTATGAAAGACTAAAAATATGACCATGTTCTATATAACCTCCAAAGAGAAATCTGTCTTTTAATTTGCTATCTTGCTTGATAATTTGTTGCCCTGCAATAATATTATAATTAATATTTAAGATTTTGATATGGAAGTCCTCTAATACCCCTGTTTTAGCTTCCCCTCAAGGAAGCCTTTCTAGCTGTCAGACCTTTCCTGAAAGAAAACAAACAGTATTTTATATAGTATTCAGGTAATTACAGATGGAACAAGGGTCCTTAAAGAAACTCTATGGCCACATTAATATTTGATTTGACTTCTATATAAATGGTTAAGTTTTCTGACAACAAGAAATACAGGAAAGATGGCAATAAAACAATTTTTACTAATCATCATTTTATCCACTGAGAAATAATTTTAAGAACATATTTGAAATGCCAAACCCCAGAAAGACACCTCTTCTGCTATACTAAATCACAATAGACTATGAAGAAAATAATTTCAAATGGATGGATTTATATTTAATATGAAATGAAAAAAATCATAATACATAGGCAAGGTTTTACTTATATACTTAAGGATAAAACAACATATTATGAACGTGCTACATAACTAAAGCAAAAATCTAAGTTAAAATTATTTAACTTGGCAATTTTGAAGCAGAAAAGTCAATATATTTTATATAAAAGAATAGCATTTTTTGATCACTTCAAATTTACAGAATTATTATGATTGAAAAGAAAATAAGACAACCTACTTACCCGTTTTATTGTCAAAAAATTTGATGTGTCTATCTTCATGAGCAGTTATTGTAACAGGAAGTGTGGGATGACTTACTACTCTATTAATGTGATTACTGGATTGTAAATCTGAAAAATAAAAGCAGATAAAGCACTAAAATTCAAACCTTCAGTTGGAAACTGGATGATGACCTTTTTATTCTTACCAAAAAATAAAAAAAACAAAGCTTTGACATAAAACAAGAAAATCTAAATAAATAAATAATAAAAAATATCTGAGAAATAAAACTAGAGCTCTAGAGGAATACAATTTCTTAAAAAATAAATGTTTAAGCTATCATGTCCTATAATATGGACCCTACTAGGCTCAAGTCTAGAAAAGTTTTAAGTATTTTAATGTAGGTGGTTTAAGAATTCTTAAAAAAACTCACAATTATCATTACTTTTAATGAATAGCCCATAAAATAATTATAAGCATTTAAGGAAAATTCATAAGTGATAATTAGGTGTTTGTAAGAAAGAATCCCCAGCCTACCCATACTGACAAAAATACAAAGAACCAGAATGAATGTCCTTAGGAATAAGACCTTTTCTTTACTGACAAGCTCCTAAGTTTTGATTAGCAATGAGGGAGAACACAGAAGAATCAAAACAAATGGGAAAATATCATCCACATTATTAGACTTTAAGTAAATCAATCATTCCACATGTATATAAGAACTCTTAACTAAACTTAAACACATAACACAAAAAACCCCATATATATTTGTGTGTGTAATTACCTATGGAAGAGGGAAAGAGAAACTAAGGTTGAAAGGGCACTGGGAAAGACACTTCTTTAAGTATTTTAATGTTTTACACGATTAACATTTAAAAAGCTTGATTTTTTAAAAAGCAATCACAAAAAATCAAAAGTAAATTTAAATGAGTGAACTTTACCATATATCCAATTGGTGGTATAAGCACAAATAAATGAACTATTTCAAGTGACTTGAAAGCACAGTAATAGATTACCCATCCCTAGTTTCAGTAACCAAACTATTGACAGTGGTTTTGGTATTATTATTCTGAGATGACTGTGTGTACTGTGAAATAAACAAAATGAGAGATTATGATGATTTTGCTGAACACAGTGAGATTTGGTACGGTTAAAATGAAATAAAGACATAAAAATCAATGAGATAAATCTGAATTTCAATAGGAAGTATTCATATGAATTTATCAACATTTTTTTCTTTTTAAAAAATGTATTTGTAGCTCTGACCACCGAAAAAGCCTAAACCAATGACCAATTCAAGAGCCATGAAATCCATAAGGACCAACCCAAGAGCCTAAACTGTAGTCTCTAAATGTCTTTTTTTCACTCAGAGAATCCATGGCTCCTTAGAGAAATGGCCAATTTCAGATCTGGGGCACAAATCAACAAGATGAACCTAAAATATCTTCTCATATCAGAAAGTAAAACTATCAATGACTCCCAGGGTCATGTCAAAAGGACTCAGGAGCTACATGAATAAATTCCCACTGGCCAAAGATTAAACCATCTGAATAGCAATAAAGATAATAACGGCAATGATTCATAGACATCAAATACATTTATATCTAAGTGAGATTATCCTATATAATAAAGAGCTAATATGCTAATTAGACCAAACAGCAGAATGACCGTCCGGACAACCTTCCGGACGAAGCCGGAGCTGTGAGGGCCAGCCGAGGCTGCGAGAGCCGAGCCCCTTGCACTAATTCCATGCATCAGGCCTCTAGCAATGATAATAAAACAAACAAACAAACAACACCCAATAGACTCTCTGGTCACCTATGGAGGATGCTAGGGAACACTTCATTATTACTATTATGTAAGCTGGTAAATAAAGGGGAGGGGGAATCAATAATTTATTTTGCCTTTCCTTTATAATCTAACTCCGAAGTACCCAATTTATTGATGAGGGGTGTTCCTCTTTACAGAAGTATTCTAGCTAATATATGGAGAAGTAATGAAAGAATTAGAAAATCATTTTTAAACAGCTAATGAATTGACAGATCCAGGTAATTATCATCAAGACTGAAACATAAAAAGATAAACAATAAATAAACCAGACAATATTTACTTTTGATAAAAGTTCACAATTTATGAAGTAGTCTTGCCTAACCATTAAAAACTTTTAAGTGAACACAAATAAAACACTGAACCTAAATTTGAATAAGCCTCTGGAACTAAAACCAATTTAGGAAATAAAATGAATAGAGGAGCTTGTTAAATGATACCCCAAGCAAAATCCAGTTTGTGGAAAATTTTACAGGCAAACTATCCAATTTCTTCAAGTAAAAAATGCAAGGAAGTACAGTATAGAAAATATAGTTAATAATATTATATCTTCAATAAATGGTGCTGGGAAAATTGGACAGATACATGCAAAAAAATGAAATTAGACCACCAACTTACACAAAAATAAACTCAAAATGGATAAAGGACTTAAACATAAGACGGGAAACCATAAAAATATTAGAGGAATCCACAGGCAGCACAATCTCAGACATATGACGAAGCAGTATCTTCACCGATACTGCTCCTAGGGCAATGGAAACTAAAGAGAAAATAGACAAATGGGACTACATCAAAATAAAAAGCTTCTGCACAACAAAAGAAACCATCAACAAAACAACAAGAAAGCCCACTGCATGGGAGAACATATTTGCCAATGTTATCACTGATGTTATCACTGATAAGGGTTTAATCTCCAACATTTACAAAGAACTCATACAACTTAACAAAAGGAAGATAAACAACCCAATCAAAAAATGGGCAATGGACCTAAATAGATACTTTTCAGAAGAGGACAGAAGGCAGGCCAAGAGACATATGAAAACATGCTCAAAGTCACTGAGAGATGCAAATCAAAACGACAGTGAGGTACCATCTCACACCTGTCAGAATGGCTATCATCAACAAATCAACAAATGACAAGTGCTGGCAAGGATGCAGAGAAAAAGGAACGCTCGTGCACTGCTGGTGGGAATGCAGATTGGTGCAGACACTGTGGAGAACAGTTTGGAATTTCCTCAAAAAACTAAAAATGGAACTGCCATTTGACCCAGTGATCCCACTTCTAGGAATATATCCCAAGAAACTAGAAACACCAATCAGAAAGGATATATACACCCCTATGTTCATAGCAGCACAGTTTATAATAGCTAAGATTTGGAAACAGCCTAAGTGTCCATCAGCAGATGAGTGGATTAAGAAACTGTGGTACATCTACACAATGGAATACTACACTGCTGTAAAAAAGACGGAATTCTTACCATTTGCAACAGCATGGATGGAACTGGAGAGCATTATGCTAAGCCAGGGGTCCTCAAACTTTTTAAACAGGGGGCCAGTTCACTGTCCCTCAGACCGTTGGAGGGCCGGACTATAGTTTAAAAAAAACACTATGAACAAATTTCTATGCACACTGCACATATCTTATTTTGAACACTTGGAGTGCGGGAAACGAGTTAAGTCGGCTCGCGTGAATTGCGCGTACTCCGTGGGAGCCGTCTTTAACTCGGTTCATATAGATTTGCGGTGGAGTGCGGGAAACGTGTAAACTCGGGCCGATTGTAACTGCGTATTACCAAATATTTGTTTGTAATCCACCCTTTTGGTGGATGGAACAAAATCAAAAGACAGAGCCATCTTATATTTTGGCGGGAAATTCACCCGCACTCCAAGTGTGAAGTAAAAAAACAAAACGGGAACAAATACAATATTTGTATTTGCATGTGGCCTGCGGGCCGTAGTTTGAGGACCCCTGTGCTAAGCAAAATAAGCCAGTCAGAGAAAGGTAAGTATTACATGATCTCACTCATTTGTGGAATATAATGAACAACATAAACTGATGAACAAAAACAGATCCAGAGACAGAGAAGCATCGATCAGACCGTCAAACCTCAGAGGGAAGGTAGGGGAGGGTGAGGGTAAGGGGAGAGATCAACCAAAGGATTGGTATGCATGCATATAAGCCTAACCAATGGACACAGACACCATGGGGGTGAGGACATGAGTGGGGGTGGGGATAAGGGGTGGGAGGGTAATGGGGGAATAAGGACACATATGTAATACCTTAATCAATAAAGAAAAAAAATTATAATAACCGTGTATGGTGCCAGGTGGGTACTTGGTATCAGGGGGACCACTCTGTAAAGTACATGATTATCTAACCACTATACTATACACCTGAAACTAACACAAAATAATATTAACTATAAACTGTAATTAAAATCAAATAAACATGAAAAAATATAAACAAGAGATGGAGGGGGAACCTACAGATGAAAAGAGACCTGAAAAACTTATCAGCCAATCACAATGCAGAGTATTATTTGGATTCCTACTTAAATAAATTGTAAAATACACATCATATCCTATACTTACAACATTGACCATTTATGCATAATTATTGGGGCTACATGATGAGTTCATTAGGCTCATTATATTATTTTCTCTACTTCCATATGTATTTCCATTAAAAATTTAAAATTAATTCATTTGCTTTCACCTTTACATTGCTTTACTCCCTCTTCTGTCCTCATATACCCACCCAGCTTATTTTTAAGCATAATTTCAGGAAATAGAAATAATGTAAATAAGTTAAACTATAACACAATGAAACTATTTTTTTCATCCTAAATTTAAATAGTCAAAATGTGAAAATTAAAAACCCCCTCTATTGTGTAGTAATTCTTTTTAAAGTTCAA